>NW_026854394.1:0-12744 GCF_026571515.1 Ruditapes philippinarum | reverse complement strand
TTTGGAGATACCAACTTGATAGCAAAAACTTTACCAAACCTTGACGGTGATGCTGGGGCCAGTACAATAGCTCTCCTTATTCTTCCACAATAGTGCCTTATAACTCAAAAATAGAAAGACTTATTTAAAGTATAAGAGACACAAGAGAAGGTTTTGGTGACATTTGTTGAGCCACATTCACTATTCATATATACATGTACATTCTTGCCATGTTCCGAGACATTTTAGGGGTCAAGTTTTTACTAGCACCAACACAGTAGAGGTCATATGGTGATTTTCCAGCTTTACTGATGGAAAATGTCCTTGAGTGCCCTTCATTGCATCCACTGGCAACCAAGAAGAACCGAACTGGCTTCCTAGGTACCTTGAGGGGCTAGTGCGTTAAGCCATTGACCATAACCATTCAGCCACTGATGCCCCTTCCAAAACAAATGGTGAGATTTATTTATTTCATTTGGGACAGACTGAAAGTCAATCTGATTTTAATATCTCCTGTTTTATTGGTGAGGGAAAATAAATACATTTTATCCAATGGTGTTGCTAATTTTTAATGTAAGATGACCCAGTACTTATACCAAACCGTGATTTTGCTGTTTGTTAGTGTTCTCTATCTTAGAATCATCCAATAACAAAGGAATGTACACCTTGTGTTATTTATCATTTAGAATTACCTAACAATTTAACCTGTCCCAAAAAACTCCACATATTGACAGTTGACCCCCAGAGAAGGTTCCATATCTGGTCTTTATTGACAGATGACCTTTTAGAGTCTGTTTCAGTCTCACACTGACACCAAAGTAGATCTTCCAATTCTCCTTAACTTAATTGAATAAATTTCTTGCATAAAACAATCCCAGGTCAGTATGCGAACCTACAATGGAGTCTGAGACTTTGACCACTTGGCCATAACCTGAACAACTCAGTCCTGACCTTAACAACTTGGCCAAACAGGCCACAGTATATACATTAAAGTACACGTAGTCTAACAGGATTTTTACTGTTCATCTCAAGGGAATACTATTTTTATTATTATATCAAGTCAAAAGGTTCCATTGAGATAACAGTTGGCATCAATATATAATCCATACATCATTGTCATTACACACATGTATCAAAATAGATTTTCAATGCTTCTAATTATATGTCATACATGAAAATAAAATATTCTGCACTAAAACAACAAAATGAACACAATGAAGAATGCTGAGAGGATCTCTATACATCATTTATGACCTTAACCACTCAGTCTGACCTTAACAGCTTGGCCAAACGCCACAGTATATACATTAAAGTACATGTGAGTCTATGCAGGAGTTTTGAGTTCATCTCAAAGACAGGAATACTATATTTTATTATTGAGTCACAAAGGAATTTGCATTGAAGTTAACAGATTGGCATCAGATATATATAATCAGTACATCCATTTCATACACAATCATGTATCAAAATATATTTTTCAATGTTATGAAATTTTATATGTACATACATGACAAAATAAAATATTACTGGCACTTAAAACAACAAAATAACAACAATATAGAAATGTGTGCAAAGATTATTCATACTAAAACGTCAATAGGAAGGTGTCATCCAATGAATGTATTTAAGATACATTTATTATTATCAGTTGGAATGGCAAAATAGAATATCGTATCTAAAACATTGTTTCCAAAATCTAAGAAGTTACACATGTAATCAGGCAAACTTTGACCCAGATACAAACTTGATTGCACCCAGATACATGCTAAAATACATCAAGATTGCATCCAGATACAAACCAGATTGCATCCAAACTTCCAGATACAAACCAGATTGCATCCAGATACAAACCAGATTGCATCCAGATACAAACCATATTGCATCCAGATACAAACCATATTGCATCCAAAGTTCCAAACTTCCAGATACAAACCAGATTGCATCCAGATACAAACCAGATTGCATCCAGATACAAACCAGATTGCATCCAGATACAAACCATATTGCATCCAGATACAAACCATATTGCATTCAGCAACAAGCTTAAATACATCCAGATATAATCCATGTATAAACCAATTGATCAGCATTACATACAATTACATTAAATTGCAGATACAAACTGATCACATGGATAAAAGCTAATGTCCTATAAACAGAATGTATGCATAGAATTATAAAACAGATGCATCCAGATACAACAGATCAACCACAATGGTTTGCGACCAAAGATCAGACATGCCTGCATCAGAGTAATCAGGACCACCTTCTACAGTTTCACCAATACATGGATAAATAGTTGATTAGTACAAACTGATGCATCCAGATAAACAGACTGAATAGTACAAACATTTTTAAATTTGCAGGTGGTATTCTGTCACACCTAAAGAAATGCCTAACACAAAGTTAGTATTGCAAGCTTTCTTAATGCAATATCAAGTAGAGAGTAGGTACTGCAATACACACTGCTGCCCGAATATTACATGTACACTACAGTATTCTGGTAATTACCTTTTTACAGGTAAAACAATACCTCTAACAGGTGATGAAATCTGATATATAAATGGTAATATTTATTTTTATACCAAACAATTCTAGTGAATTAACTCTCAATGATTTGATATGTGTGTATAATAACTGCCATTTACAACATAGAATAATTTGCTTGCATATATGAACTTATACAAACATGTGATGAAAATGCATGGTTATCTAATTTGCATGATTATGCTAAGTATGCACCTTTTTTCCTTCCAAATACAAATGTAATTATACTGAAGTTCATCAACATTACTTTCTGCACTAAAATTGCATGCCTGCTGATAAATTTAACACTTTACTGTGATTTCTTAACACTCTTTTTCCATAAAAATAATAATCTTAAAACTTTTTTAAAAAATGAGTAAAAATGTTAACACTACCCTCCACCCCCAATCTTTTTTTTTTTTTCCATAAAAAATCTTAACACTCATTTTCCATAAAAAATGTTCATAATTTTTTGCCATATAAAATCTTAACACTTTTTTCCATTAAAAAAAATCAAACAAACAGGAATAATATTTAATTCAATAGTTTAAGAAATGCATAATCACTCTCAATGCAACTGGCTTTTTGAATGTTAGATGCAAAACATTCAGTGATTTTTTTTCACTTAATTGCAAGAGGCTGATTGGGAAGTAAAAAAGCAGGTTTAAGTTCAGATTTTTGGGAAAACTGCATGATTTTTAAAGAAAATTTCAAATGGTAAGAGGCCTTTTATCAGTCTGTTAAATAAGCAGGAAAATCACTGACATTACAAAACTTTCTATTCTTTTGATAGGAAGATTTGTTTTATTTACAATTATTTCTACCCCATTTGCTTCGTTATTGGCGATTCATTTTCGATTCATTTTCTAAGAATAAAAAGTAGAAACTTGGAGAAATGTGGTTTATCTTTAACCAGCTTGAACTGGAAGTGATTACCCTTTGCCATCAGTCTAGATCCAGCTTGCTCTTCTGTAGGCTTACTAGGGTCTACTACTGTTGACTGACCAACTTGAAATTTTCATTTTTTGATCAAGTTTAACATCGCATCAACATAGAATAGGTCATATTGCGACTTTCCAGCATTACTACCGGAGGAAGACCTTGGGTGCCCTTCCATGCATTATTTCAGACATGAACAGATGGGCACCTGAGTAAAACCATCACATGTAGGTAAATCATTACAGTCTGATAAAAAATTACGTAAACCAAGATCTTAAACTTCAGCAGAGTAAAATCCTTCAATCGCAAACTTTAAGTGTCAGGGGTGATAACTCAGTAATCCTATGAAAATTTCTAGGGGAGTTAACTTCAAATTGTTTAACAGAGCACTATCCTATCTCAATTACTACAGCAGTTAGTGCAGTATAGTGACAGGACATAACTTTAGTGCAGTAACGGGCTAACACCTATTGAATTATTTGAGGCGATAACTGGTTACTGTACAAAGGTGACAAAGTTTTGTTTGTTTGATTGGGTTTTACGTCACATTGACACAGTATTGGTCATATCGCAACGTTCCAACTTTACTGGTGGAGGAAGACCTCAGGTGCCCTTCCTTGCATTATTTCAGGCACGAACGGGCACCTGAGTAGAACCACCGACGTTCCGTAAGCTAGCTGGATAGCTTCCTCACATGAAAGTACCTTTCAGGATTTGAACCCACAGCGGTGAGGGGGAAAGTGGTAGGTGACAAAGTATTGTGATTCATGCTCAATCTCAGAGTGAAGTTTATATAAATCTTAGACTGGTAAGCTAACCTGGTACCTTAACAGGAAGAAAAAAGGTTTGTTTCGGACTTTATGACCGACAAATATGAGAAGTGTCAGACCCATCATTTTTATGTCAGCTAGAAGGAAATCATATCAAAATTGTCCCCGTTATCCTATTCCTGAATATCTTGAAATTAATCATCTCTACGTCCAGTAACGTCCGCTTTCATCTGAATCTGTAGCACTTAGTTTTGAACATGTATGTATCACATTTTAATGTTTTCTAATGCACATTTTTTTTTAAAAACTTTTTGTATCACAACCAATAACAACGGCTACACTGGGTCTACGTGACTTAATAGTCCGTTCTGACCACTGTTACTATTATTAGCCGAAGAGTCTGATTGGTTGCTACCTAAGAGACCGTCAACCTCCCGGCATCGTTGCCGGGGACCGGGTTCCGGTGTATAAGTAAAAGTTAGTCCAGTAGAGTATATAACACCATCATTTCGTACTAACAAAACAGGAACCTGAAAAAAAAAAACAAAATATTTAGGCTTTTTTTTTTATCAAATTCTGATCACTACAAAATATAACTTTCAATAATATATTGAATATCTTTACTCTTTGCTTTTAATATATTTTTACCTATAATATCATACAAAACAACATTATGCAGTGATGAAAGTTAAATATTACATTTGTAAACTGGGGTCACAAAATTTGTCAAATCTGTTTTATTCCACCTGTCCCAGGTGACATAATTACCAAGCCGTTGAACTTTAGGCAATGATTTCTCTACTTCTATAGAAGTGAAATCTAAACTATTATTACACAATGAAATCTTAACTAATGCAGGGCTGAAATCTTAAATTTTATAGAAGTGAAATCTAAACTATTACAGGACTGAAATATTAACTAATACAGGGCTGAAATCTTAACTATTACATTTTTACAGGATGAAATCTTAACTAATGTAGGGTTGAAATCTTAATTTCTATAGAAGTGAAATCTAAACTATTACAAGATGAAATCTTAACCTATGCAAGATTAAAATCTTAAATTCTATAGAAGTGTAACCTTAACTACTTCTTGAATAAAATATTTACTATTATGAAAGTGGAATTTTATCTATTATAGGAATGAATTTGAAATCTTAACTACGTAAATGAGTAAAACAACAGCATATTATCAGCTCATACCTGCAAAGGTTGTTTAACAAATCTCCAGCTTGCTCTGAAGGCACTAATGTCGGGCACAACACAGAGCATGCCATCTTCACACCTGTACATTGTTTCCGCCTCCACATCTCCAAACCACACCCGTAACATTGGAGTAAAATTGTCACCTACTAAATCTAACATAGCCACATCACCTCCTCCATTTAACTGAAAATACAAAATATATATACTCGTAAAGCAGCATGCCTCCAGATCCACGCTAATTTTCAGGAAAATTACGAAAATGTATTTAAAACAACAATTTTGTGAAGTGAACAAAGAAAGTGAGTTACACTTACAATCCATATAAATAACCAGAAAGATATCAAAATATGCAAAAATGGCCTTTACAGCATTAGTCAGGCAGTAGACTAATGCAGTAGATATATGGTGATAAATTATATGGTGATAAATTAAATACTGCAAAATCAGTCATAAATCGCACGCAACATGTAAATTATTACTTGAATCTTTTTACTTTTCTTAAAATCTAGTTTGACTTTCTTGAAATATTTTGGTTCATCATGCAGCTTAATCAATTGCGATAGGAGTAAACAATATGCATAATACCAGAAACCGAAAATTCCACTTATCATGGGTTATTACGAGTAGAATTTAAGAGCACTCAACGTAAGACGAGTGGAAAATTGTGACCTTTAATTGGGATTTAGAAGCCACTTGTCCTGCTGAACGAGTGACTCTGAAAATATTTTTCGATGCCTGAATACCAACAGGTAATTTCATTCAAATTTGTCTTGTAACAGAGGTCATTCTAAAATTACCATTGTCAATTTAAACTTTTGGCTTTTACTTACACTCCTATTCCTCCTTAATTTTCTTATTTAAACAAGGAATGTACCAATTTGGCAGACCTATATCCTTTTCTACAGGAGTGCACTGCAAGAGCACAGGCTTTTTACCCTTAATGTGCTGGAACCAAAAATGTTAATCCTTTGCCACCAGTATAGAGCCAAGCCAGCCTGCACTTCCGTGCAGTCCTGACCAGGCTCTATACTGTTGACTGACAAACTTTAAATACTCAAATTTATATCCCTAAAATTAATAATGGACAGTCCCAAAAAATGGAAGTGGGACAAGTCCATTTAAAATATTCAGCATGTTAACAGTGAAAAACAACTTGTCATCACCTACCTGTAAGCTATTAACTACTGGCACAGGAGTAACTGGTTCCTTGACCGGCCCCATGCCCTCATAAAACGTATATTCAGCTTTGTCCGTACTAATTATAGTCCACGATGCCCCATCATTGATCATCTCTTTGTTGGCCTCTTTTGGACATGGCGTCGCCTGTGAATACAAAAACCATAATCAGCAAAAAAATTTAACATAATTTAAATAAATAGAATGCTTTTGATATTGAAAAAGATGGAATTTAACAGCAAATGTGTCTTAAAGGCCCATTATTTTGCATCTTTAGTTCTGTTGGCAATAGGTATAATTTTAGTGAATTAGCATTTTGTATGGGAGTCAAAATACTAGCTTGTTTACATTTTGTTACCTTTACAACAAATAACTGCATTTTCAGCGCTACTTTTTTTAGTTGTAAAACATCCAACATGCACTTAATTCATTATTTAAATATACTAAACACATGTTTGACATTTCTAAAGAATTAAACAAACATGTCATAATGTGCCTTTAAAAAACAACAACAATAAATCAATTGCTACCTAATTCTGAGTCATGACATTTAACAACTATTTCAGATTTATCTACTCAATGGTAAACATTCATCAACTTTTATAAATCCTGTATGTTGTAATTAAGGAAGTGAAAGTTTATATATGTTTATAATTTTTCTTCTAAAACAATTTCATATGAAGAAAGACCTCAGGTGCCCTTCAAAGCATTTTTTAAGTTAGCAGTAAGTATTAAATACATATAGTTTACAGTTTATCTAGTAATAATGAATGGCAATGCAGAAATGCTATGATTAGGGAGATGCAAGGTACATTTATATATACATACTAGTGCAATTTGGGTACATTTTAAGCGCAGGTTTTTGTTTGGTTTCATAACAGTGTGGACTTAAATTCACACATTACTCTTTGCGAAAAGTATACAAAAATGTATCATACATCACATGAACAAATGTGATTTCACAGAACCTAGCCAGAATAATTATTCAACTAATGCATATAGACTAGTATCATACATTGGTTAAACCAAACAGAAGTATTAACAAACCTCAAGAAATCAGCCTTATACTCGTATGATATAGGTACAGTGTTCACTAGCCATGAAATCCTGAGGGTCATTTTGACTAGGTTTTACTGACAACAAAGCCAAATCCCCATATTTTAACAAAATTTTACCCTCCAGTTAAAATCCTGGGGGTCAAATCAGGCCTTTTGGAAATTTGAAGGGCCAAAGAGTCATTTCAAGGGACAAACGAACACCCTGGACAATGATATATATGTATAAGTACAATCATCAAAACAATTATCTAAAAAAATAAGAACCCTACCTGGAACTGTATAATTCTCTCTTGTGAAAGACATAGGTACATTCTTTCTGTATCTTTCAAATAGAAGGCACATTTATGAAGCTGTGAAACAGGGTCGTCTGCATCTAACACCGCAGTCTGCTTATCTACTTTACGTATCACCTACAAGGAAATAAAATAACATAATATGAATGTACCTTTGCTTGTAATTCAAGTGATATACCAAACACTGTAAGGACCATATGGTGACATTCCTGCATCTTAACATCTACTATCTCACAAAGGAAAGGACATCTGCTACAAGATTATAACTATATCGCCATTTCAGAGTATTAAATGATCTATGAAAATTTTGTATAGTATTTTTAAAACAAGATTGCATTTGAGAAAATGCTATGCCACCGCATTAATACAACACTCAATAGAAGTGTAGGAACAAATACTGTTGAAGAACGGGTCTTTTATTAACTTTGTATATTATTGTCTGGATGAGTCGGTACCAATGCAAAACCAACGTATTACTATAAACTGCTAGCATTCCCTTGCAGAAAGATAAGCAGACGACAGCCTAAATTTCAATGACTACATCAAAGGACAACACAGTAAGACACTTTGTAAAAATCTAGGTCAGCTGATATCAAAGTTCACTTTACATCTTAATCTGTGCACATGGTTTCAAAATTTCATAGCTGTACATCAAAAGACAAGAAAGTAAGTCACATAATCAAAATCTAGGTCACTTGATATAAAAAGTTCAGTTTTACAACTAAAACTGTGCACATGGTCAAAAATTTCAATTACTGTAACATCAAAAACAAGAAAGTAGGTCACTGTCCCCTTGGGCAAGGCAAAATTTTGACCCAAGGGTTTTAATTTCAAAACAATCTGATACAGGTCCACCAAACAACATTTCAAGTCATAAATTTTAAGCTGTAGCCTTCTCCCATTCAGAAAACATTTGTTTTATTTTCTGTTTTTATTATGGTGATATAATGAATAATCACTGCCCCCAGGCAGGGCCGATTTTGACACCAGGGGAAAAATTTGAACAACTTGGGTAGAGGACCTACAGATGATATTATATAGCAAACATCAAAGCTCTATGCCTTGTACCTTCAGACAAAAATAGTTTTTATTTTGTTTTTTACTATATGTACAGAATGAAAATCAATGAACCCGGGGGCGGAACCAATTTTGACCCCAGGGCTATAATTTGAACAATCTAAGTAGAGGTTCACTTCCCAAAGTCTCATGTCATAAACTTAACCTCTAGCCTTTGTCAATTCAGAGAAGTAGATTTTTTCAAGTTTTTACTTTATACATATATAGGAAAACTATCGGCCTCTAGGGCAGGGCAATTTTTCACTAGGGGCATAATTAAAAACAACTTAGTAGTAGAGAACCTCATAGATGATATATTATGTACCAAAAAATCAAAGCTCTAAGCCTTGTACCTTCAGACAAGAAAATTTTTTAATTTTTTACTATATGTACATAGTGAATATCAAATACCCCTGGGGGGGGGCCAATTTTTTTGACCACCAGGACTATAATTTGTACAATCTTGCTAGAGGTTCAATACTTAATGTTTCATGCAAAATATCTTAATCTCTAGCCTTTGTTAAATTTAGAGAAGATGATTTTTTTAAGTTTTTTACTATACACATATAAGGAAAACCTTATGGCCCCCTCGGGGCGGGGGCTAATTTTTGACACAAGAGGCAAAATTTTCAACAACT
This sequence comes from Ruditapes philippinarum, assembly GCF_026571515.1. Taxonomy (NCBI): domain Eukaryota; kingdom Metazoa; phylum Mollusca; class Bivalvia; order Venerida; family Veneridae; genus Ruditapes; species Ruditapes philippinarum. The sequence goes on along the minus strand of NW_026854394.1, from coordinate 3,104 downwards.
TTGGTATAGAGTGACCTATAGATGATTGATCATTTAAACAAATATTATAAAGCTCTAAACCTTGTACCTTCAAAATATAAGATTTTTTGATTTTTTTTGACTATATGTATATATTGGAAATCAAGTGAATCCCCGTGGCATGGGCCAATTTTGACCGCCAGGGCTATAATTTTGAAAAATCTTGCTAAGAGGTTTCACTATACAATGTTTCATGCAAATATCTAACCTCTAGCATTTGTCAATTGCTAGAAGAAATTTTTTTAACAAGTTTTTACTACCATAAGTTTTTTACAAATATACATATAAAAAAACCAAATACCCCCGGGGCGGGCCCTATTTTGACCCCAAGGCTATAATTTTGAACAATCTTTGCTGAGGTTCAATACACAATGCCTTTATGCAAAATATCTTAAGCTCTAGAGCCCCTTGTGGGGTCCTTTACAAGAAGGTATTTTAAGGGTTTTTTACTATATGTACATATAGCGTAAATGCAATCGACCCCCCCCTCTCCTGGCGGGGCCGATTTTACCCCAGGGGCTATAATTTTGAACAATCTTAGTAAGGGGTCACAAGACAATGCCTTATTGCAAAAAAATCTAAGCTCTGGGCCTTTTGGATCTTTACAAGAAGGTATTTTAAGTGTTTTACTATATGTACATATAGTGAAATTCAATTAAACCTTCCCCCGGGCGGGGGCCGATTTTTGACTCCAGGCTATAATTTGAACATTTTAAGTAAGTGTCTACAAGACAATGCCTTGTGCAAAATATCTAATGCTCTGGGGCCTTTTGGGTCTTTACAAGAAGTATTTTTAAGGTTTTTACTATATGTACATATAGTGAAAATCAATGACCCCTGGGGCGGGGCCGATTTTGACCCCAGGGCTTATAATTTGAACAATCTTAGTAAGGGTCTACAAGACAATGCCTTATGGGCAAAATATCTAAGCTCTAGGCCTTTTTGGGTGTCTTTACAAGAAGATTTTTTTAAATTTATTCTTATAATTCCTTTTGGTTGCCATGGCAACCAGATTTTCTGCATGGAATGAAATTCTTTGAACAACTTTGGGAAGCCCTTCACCCAGGATCAATCCTTGCCAAGTTTTTCGGTTGAAGGATTGGACAAGTGGTTTTTCACAAGAAAGATCTTTTAAGTTCACTATATAATTATATAACAACCACACACACACAACAAACAAACACCACACCACACACCCACAACACACACACACAACACACACATACACACAGGTGAATCGCTATATGCCACCGCATCGCAGATGCTGCGGTGGCATAAAAAACAAAACAAATTGAGCAATACTTACAAGTCGAGGTAGAGCCATGCCAGTAACAGAACATACAAGTTTGACCGTTGACCCGTTTAGAAACCACTCTTACTGAAAAATTCTCATTTTCTGATTCTTTATCATAACTGAAACAAAAAAAAATCTAAATATAACACATACCGGGGGCTGTTTAAAAAACCCCTTAGTTTTAAAAAAAAATTTAATTAAGGAAAAAAAAATCTCTAAATTTTGGAGTCAAATATTCCTTTAAAAGTAAAAATTTCTAAAAGGGTTAATTTTCTTCTAAATGAAAAATTTTTTTCAAAAAGAGTTTTCTCTATTTGAATAAAAAAACGGGCGAGCACTTTATTTAACCTTAGACAAAATATTTTTTTATTTTTCCCAAACCCACCAAAAAACTTGCTAAAAAGCTTTGGTTTATTAACCCACATATAAAAATTTTATTTTTTTCTTCTTAATTTTTCAAAATCACGGAAATGGGCTTTTTTCAAAGGAACCCAAAAAAATGAAACAATAACACAAAAATTTTATGAAAAAAAAACCAAAAATTGTTTGAAACAAATATATTTTTTTAAACCTTTATCACTACAATTTTAAAAGTTTTTGAATCAAAGGCCAATATGTTTTTTCTGAAAGTTCTTTTTTAAAAAAAAAACAAAGAAATCAAAATTTGTTCATCTTTTTCTTCTAATTTGTATAGATAAAGTTATAGCTTTTTTTTAAAATTGGAATGCAAAATACAAAATAACACATGCATAAGATTTTTAAAAAAATGTAACTAAAATGAGTTTTTCTTATATTGGGAAAAAAAAATTTTTTTTCCTTGGAACATGATACAATATAGGTCAAAAAAGGGGGAAAAAAAATTCCCACTAAAAGCAACCCCCCTGCATTACAATAAATATCGCACTATTATAACGACTTTTTAAGGTTAACTTACGTAAATGTATTGTGAAAGCCCCCCTTTTAAGAAAATAGCGTAAAATTGCCGTCCTCCACGTGCAGATAGCGTGTACTTCACAGTCTGTGACTAATCTGTTAAATAAAGCTACTTTGTCCCTGATGCTATACATACTGAAATAACAAATATCATTAAAGTCTCGACACTGAAAAATAGTATAAAGATACATTATTTAGGCCTCATACATCGCCCAAAAACCCCGCCATAAAAACCAAAATTTTTACCAAAAAAGTGTGTTCTTGCGGGAGCCGCAAAAACATTCTGAATTCTTTTAAAAAGGGCGCAAAGGGGTTTCGCAATCGCCAACTGATTTCTCAACTGCACAAATTTTTTCTGGAATTTTTACAAATTTTTGGAGTCCAAGACTGTCGTTGATTTTTAGCAAAAAAATTTTCCTTTGGGGTTTTGTAAAAAATGTTTTGGGTTTTTCTCGAAGGGCCAGGGGTTTTCCGCTAGGGATCTTTAAGCTACCCCCCGGTTTAAACCAAAAAGACAGATAAAAAATCTTTTTAAACTGGCAATTGCCCCCGACCTTTCTACGGCACAGGGGTTTTTAAAACTAAATTTGTGTTTGTGATTGGGTAGAGGCTTAAATCAATTAAAAACTGAATAAGCTGGGATGTTATTAAATTTCCTTATTTCAAGTCATATAAGTCATAAAAACTTCTGACCAACATAGTGGGCACCGCAATTATTAAGCTTTCCCCCACTGTAGTTTTTGGGAAAACCAATCTTTAAGTAAAACTTAAAAAGCATATATTAAACTGGTTCCTGTTTTATTTCATTTCCCCCAAACCGATTTTTTTTGGTTTTGTTTATTTTAATATACTCCTTAAC
>NW_026854393.1:27500-29708 GCF_026571515.1 Ruditapes philippinarum | reverse complement strand
GAAAATCAATAAGGCTTAAGTTGGAAAACCGAGGCGGGAACACACGCCATACATTCCTGGCTAGAAATATTGCCGCCACGAACAATCACATTTTATAAGGGATCTTTATAAAGGTTGAAAAAGCCGGGCAGGGAACACACATACACACAAAAAATAGAATCAAAGCACAGAAGGCGCTGAATTTGTCTGGGTCTCAGAATGTCAGAAAGGTGAAGGCTGTGAGATTATAAACCAATTTTCGTTTTTGTATAGTGCCGCCAGTGCTTTCCAGCGTTTAATTGTAGTAAATTGGCTATAAGACTAATTGCAACACTGATAATTCAATTCAATGTTAATTTGACTTGAAAACAATTTGAAAAAAATGAGTTGCCTTAACTGGGATTTGAACTTCAGACCTCTCGCTTCCTAAGCGAGCGCCACGGTGAAGTTATATAGTAACGGGCGTGAAGAAAGAAAACTATTTTATTCTAAAATTAGGGTTTGTAACCCTTCTTATTTCGACGCTAACTGTTATTTAACACAGATGTAAATAATCATGGAGCTTACTATAAACATGAATATCTATAAAGAATAAAACAATATTAGAAATATTCGACCATTCGGGAACTATTTTGCTTGAAAATTAATGCGCCTGTCATTTGACCATCTTTACGCAGTGATCTCCCCTGAATTTTTCGGCGTTAGTACACATATAAAGGGAAGTAACCGCTTCAAAAAGGCGGACTACTTTCGGCATTTGCAATTAAGAGCATCAGAGTCTGAAATTTCGCTACCATTATTTGTTTGGTCTGTCGACCCAAACAAATAAAAACCGGGAGCGGCAAAATAAAGACGAGTTTCACGAACTTCACTGATGTCGCAAACAATCATTTATCAAGATATTTTTATGGCAACTTTACTAACAGGTAGGCTTTTTAACATATTGCATTTAAGGAAAACAAATTTCCACTTTATAATATGTATAAGTGGCAGTTTAAATATATTGTATATAATAAGCAGAAGTAAAATATCGTCTGCATATCGTAAGGGTGCCAGCGCAATGACGTAGAACGTCATTCTGTTCACGGTGTATTAAAACAAAAGCTATTCTACGAACCAAATTTTAACAATACAATATTAAATAAGTATAGGTTAAAGTTTATTAGTACGCGTTACTAACATAAATAAATTGTTTAGGTGCGCGCAGCGCAAATAAAACTAATAAATGAATGAATGGATGGATGAATGAAAGAATGAATGAATGAATGAATGAATGAATCAATGAATCAATGAATCAATGAATGAATGAATGAATGAATGAATGAATGAATGAATGAATGAATGAATAAATAAATAAATAATATTATTATGAATGAATGAATGAATGAATGAATGAATGAATGAAAGAATGCATGAATGAATGAATGAATCAATGAATGAATGAATCAATAAATCAATGAATCAATGAATGAATGAATGAATGAATGAATGAATGAATGAATGAATAAATAGATAAATAAATAAATAAATAAATAAATAAATAAATAAAATAAAATAAATAAATAAATAAATAAATAAATATTATTATGAATGAATGAATGAATGAATGAATGAGTGACTGAATGAATGAATGAATGAATGAATAAATAAATTATAAATATATATTATTTATTGTTTCATTTATTACTTTGCGTGCACGACTATATATATCTGCGCGTTTTCATAGACGTTAATAATTTTAAAGCCATTATACTTGAAATTTTTGCATAAGAATAATCAAAGATGGCATTGATTATGTTAATGTCTTAAACTTATTAAAATACATACACACCACTAATTATTATTAACTGATAGGCGTGGTCAAGATCTACTAATTGACCAGTCGTTAAAGGCAGCGCGTGATCACCTGATTTCATTGGATAACCTCTAAAACGGTCAAAATTATCTGATTGGTAGCATATCGACGGTCCAGCGATTCCCGTCTTAATGCAAATGAGAGCAACGAGGCAGTAAATAAATTTTATTGTGGCTTAAGGATATTTTATATCTTTTTCCGGTGAACCTAAGCACACAAAATAACGGATATTTGGGAAAATAAACTTGCTGTAACAAATGCAAATTACTTTTCCCCATAGGTTCTTAAGGTTAAGTTGTTCTGAAGCTTTCAAATTATTTTCCAGAAAATGATGGCGGATAGAAAGACTGATATTTCCTACAACTATATTGCCG
>NW_026854393.1:0-22500 GCF_026571515.1 Ruditapes philippinarum | reverse complement strand
TAATTCCGGGCGGATTACATGAATTTCCGCCCGGACAAATTTTTTAAAATACACTTTTTGATAAGAAAAAAAAATTAAAATAGCTTCAAATGAAGTCAATTATTTATAATTAACATTAAATCTATCGGATGAAATGATTTTTAAGTGTTTAGGGCAAGTATAAATGGTAGTGAAGTTTGCCACTATCCCGGTGGTGCAAAGATTTTCCGGTGGCTGTTATATGAGGAACATATTTTGAACGCCCCAATGAGTTCGTCATAAGCGGAGTTTACTGTATTTGTAAATGAAGAAATTACTGATTAATAACATAAAGCACTAGATACGTTTCCTAATGGATGGTAATGTTTGAATGAATTCAAAAGTTTATATACTCAAAATCAACCAACTGCAATATCAACTGCTATAGTCAGATATTCTAAGTAAGGAATCGACATCCCTAATTGTATATCTTAACTTTTTTTAAAAAATCACTTTTCCCCAAAATAAATGTTAGTAAATGAATGTAAATGTTCTGTTATTATGTATGACATACAATGAAAACGTAAGCGAAATTGATATCCAGTCCTTTAAAATTATTGTGTCTTATTGTCTCAGATTGCAGATCTCTTGAAATGTTAAATATGTTAAATGCTGCAAACAAGCTCATATTTACTGACACAAAATACGGATACAATGCTGCTGTAACATGTATAAAAGGATACTATGATAAAAATAATGCACAGATGAAGGGAGTATCATCGACAATGATGAAATGTTATGAGAACGGAACGTGGGCAAAAGTGCCAAACTGTGTCAGGCAAGGTTAATATTTAATTGTTTGGTTCCTTAAATTTCTTAAAGATATTTAACGTCTTAAAGCGGCTTACTTGACATTATTACTATGAATGTAAGAATCCAAACTATTTTTACATTTAATTTAATACATTAATCAGCTTTAGTTAAACAGGCAAAGTACTGTCAAAACATAACATCTTTATATGATGACGAAAATGAGTCATCATGGTTAATCTCTGATAGTTTGCTGTTTAGTTTGAACATGTTTTATTTCTCAGAATATATACATGCATGTTAGAATTACAATATACAGAGAGCAATTCAAATATTCTTAAAAATATGATTAGAATAAACACCAACGTGTCTTATAAAATTAGTCTCCTAAATGTGCTGCTTGATCTAATACAAATAGTCTGTCTGTGTTTTCTTTTACCATTTTGCATTTTAATCTCCTGATAGGACGAATTTGTTATATGTGAGTCAGAGAATAACAATGTCGATAATCACCAATCTCTCATCATTCTGCCTTTAATTAATTTAAGACAATTTGATTTGTTTATCCATTTACCGTTTTTTATTTCAGATTGTGGAAACCTACCAGATATCATGATAACTAATGCAGTTCACAGACGTCTACATACAGATACAAATTTTGAAGCAACAGCAGATGTAGACTGCGATGACGGATATTTCATTAAAGGAAAAATTCCAACAGCTGGAGTATCAACCCAAAGCATAAAATGTTCTGATACAGGAAAATGGATCCATGTGCCAACATGCGTTCCAAAAGGTATTAATCAATAATGTTTTATAAAGTCTTCATTCAGACACGAATGCATGTGTAATTCCATTTTAATATAAAGTTTTATCACACATCCGTGCCGTTTTTTGTGACTCCGTAAATATAGCATTGCACGACCGTGCATTTATTTTGACGTAACGCCATTTGCATTATAACCATAATGCAAAGATGCATTAGATGAGATGATCGCGTAACTATATAAGCGCGTTAATAAAAAAAAGATTCATTTTTACTTTAAATAGTCTTTATTTTTGGTAGATTATAAATGGAATATAAAATTCGCGTAAGTTCAATACTGAATTTAAAATAAAATAATATTGTTTTATTCAACATGGTCAATAAATTCATTATTGATTTTATACTCTTTCAATATCTACTTCATATTTCAAATGCCCCCTTTTTTGAAGAGAAAAAGGGCAAATAGAAATAGGCTTCGTCTGTCCGTCCGTCCGTCTGTCTGTCCCTCACACTTTTGTGTCCGGTTCATAAATTTGTCATTTATTGAAGGAATCTGAAATAACTTGGTACAAATGTTTCTTATAAAAAGATTGTGTGTCATGCGCAACAACCAGACCCCTACCTCCAGGGTCAAGGTCGCACTTGCTCATTCATGGTCATCATTGTCTATTTGAGGGTATATGTCGTGTCTGGTCCATAACTTTTTTATCTTTGAGGGATTTTGTAAATACTTGCCACAATTGCTCACAATAATAAGACAATGTGTCATGCGCAACAACCGGTCACCTGCCTCCAGGGTCAGGGTCACACTTGGAAGTCAAAGATTAACATAGTCTGTGATAGGGTATTTTTTTGTGTCCGGTTCATAACTTTTTCATATATCAAAGGATTTTGAAAATACTTGGCACAAATAGTCACTATAATAAGACGATGTGTCATGCGCAACACCTGCATCCCAACATCCATGGTCAAGATCATATTTCGAGGTCAAATTTAAACAGAGTCTGTTATATGGTATATTTTGTGTCCCGTTTATAACTTCTTCATAGATCAAGGGATTTTGAAAAAAACTTGGAACAAATAGTCACACTGATAAGATGATATTTCATGCGTAACACCAGTGTCCCTACCTCTAAGGTCAAGGTCACATGTAGAGGTTAAAGATTTACATATTCTGTTATAGGGTATATTTTGTGTCCAGTCCATAACTTTTTCATAGATCAAAGGATTTTAAGAATGCTTTGTACAAATAATAAGACGATATGTCTGGCGCAGAACATGGGTCCCTACCTCCAAGGTCCATTAAGAGGTCAAAGATTAACATAGTCTTTTAGAGTGTATATTTTGTGTCCCATCTATAACTTCTTATAGTGCAAGGGATTTTGAAGATACTTGGTACAAATAGTTACAATAATAAGACGATATGTCATGCACAACTCCTGCACACCTCTACCTTCAAGGTCAGGGTCACACTTAGAGGTCAAAGCTTAAAAAGATTTTTAAATTCAGTGTTTCATTTTATTTCTTTAATAAATTCATTGTTGCATTTGCAGATCTAGCATTGATCATAATTTTTGACTGAAAGTCCTTAGATCCATACCTCAATCTTTTTAAATAGCACAATTTTTAAGCTCCATATCAAACTTTCCAGAGGCGGGGGACGTTGGTTACTATGTTACAAATTCTTGTTATACTTTAATCTGAATCTGTCTTTTTAATAAATGATCAGAAACGTTTCTTATTTGATTGAAGTATTTGGCCTTTTTTTAGATTGTGGAAGTTTAGACAAATTAAATTTATCAAATGCTCAAAACAGAAATCCTATCAATGGAACCACAATTAATAAGTCGCTGGCGAACATAAGTTGTGATAAGGGATATAAGGTGATAAATAGTAGCCAGGTACTAGGAATAACATACACTGTGGTTAGATGTAACGAAAACGGACCGTGGGCAAATCTACCGAAATGTGTCAGGAAAGGTAATTATTCTTTCATTTGTAAATTAGCCACTTTGTTTCATTGATTTAGACCGTTTTGTTTAATTGTTATCATTTACTTTATTATAATGATAACGCTAAGAGAAATATTTTTTTTTTCATTTCACTAATACTTTTAAGCGATTAAGATTTTCAATGTATCGCCTGGAATCAAAATCCTATAGATAAAAACGTTATTGCAAATTAACAAACGTTTTGTCGGTTCATAGTTAGTGTACGTATATGCTTATAAATAAATGTGTAACAGAGATGTAGCAGGAAAAAAAAACGTTCTTTCTTTCACTATAATTAAGTAAATATCAGGGTTATTATTGAGATCTTGAGTAACCTTGAATTAAATTTGAATTCAATTTAGAAATTATAGATAATATTCAAATGTTAGACACAACTTTTAGATTTTGAATTATTGAATCATATTTACCAAAAGAATTGTGAATGCAAAACCTTTTTATCACCAAAAGTTTTTTTTTTTTGTTAAGATATCAATGTTGTTTAGTTAATTACTATTGTTTCTGAATTGAATGACATCGACAAAACCTTTAAATAATGTTAACCAAAAGTCAAAACATGACATTGCCAACTTGCTAGAATAACAGAAAACTGCTTGTTTTATTATTTCTTTTTGTTTATTAGTTATGTTCATTCATGGTTAATAGTTTTGGTCATATGATATTGCATGATATTTCAAAAGTTTCTAATCTTATTCTTGTGATCAGATTGCGGACCTGTCAATCAACTTAACTTAACAAACCTTAACCTAGAATCAGTACAAATGCATGATGACACCAAGTTCAACTCAACAGCAGATGTAGTATGTGATGGTGGTTACTATAACAAACATGACACTCAAACAGCTGGACTGTCAACAACTACACTGACATGTCCCAAGAATGGAACCTGGATGAACCTACCATCTGGCGTACCTAAAGGAATGAACCTTTTAATTCAGATATTTTATTACATGTACTATAATAATGTAACTTCTTTTTTGTTTTATTTAACAAATGAGTTTTTTTATATTATTTTAAATTGTTTGTTTCCTTTCACACTCAGTTATGCTTTTTTTTAATTCAAATAAGATTACGAAAAATAGCATAAGCATTTTATAATAATTTTATTTCATAACAGATTGTGGAAAACTAGAAAACATACGTTTGCCTAATGTTAATGACAGGAATTATATGAACGGCACGGTGTTTACATCAATCGCAAACATGAGCTGTGATGTTGGTTTTAAAGATAATGATGGAGACAAAACCGAAGATATATCCACCACAATAAAACCTGTAGTGAAACAGGAAAATGGATGAATTTACCAACCTGTATAAGAAAAGGTAACTATCTAAAATACATTTACTAAAATGAAGCAGAATACGGATTGTCATTGAAACCACGAGGTTGGTTACACGTAAATTGTTTCGACAGACCGAAAGCATACTTACTTGATAATCACTAAAACTGCAATAAAATGAAAAAACAGCGCAGGAAATAAAGGGTGAAAAAATATCTCTTCAACTGAAATACACTCAAAAACAACATTATATAACCACACTTATTGAATAATAAAATACGCTACAACATGCCGTAACGTAGCGCAAGAAACACACGGACAGTAAAAAAGTTAACAGAAGAACTCTAGGTCATCCTCATATTTTGAGACATTTGAAATATGTTCATAGTTTTTTACTCGGAGATTTATGTTTGCAACTTACCCTTGTAATTAGGTAATTAAGTATGGCAAAGAAGAAGCTTACAAATGTACAGGTCGATGTGTACGAATGAAAAAATAATTTGGAACTTTCACCCGAAACTACCAGATTTTAGTCAAAATGCGATGAAAAATGGACAAAAAAGTGTTTTTATTTTCTGACACATAGAACATGTAAAACAAGCTTAATTATCAAAGTTTAATTTTGCCACTCAAACTATTTTTAAAGATGAAAATTACCACTTTTAACGCGTTTTCCTTAGGTATATTAAACAAATCTTTTCCGACGACACCCGTGACCTTTTTTACATGAACCCCGTAACAGTTATCATAAGAACGCCTGACAAGAAATCATAAGAATTCCACCATTCTTGTAACGATGCCTGCCCGTGAAATTGATGAAAATAATTCAAGTTTCTTTTTTTTGTTATATTGGAGCAACAACTTTGCGTGGCATGCATGTTTTTGTAAAACTTATAAATGTATTTGTAGATTGTGGAAATGTAACATATTTAAACATCAGTAATGCAGATAAAAAACGTCACAAGAATGGTACCTACATGCGTCCCCAAAGGTAGTAAAGGGAATATAGACTTTAGTCTGAATGAGATAAATATTATTAGGGAATTTATATTGTTGGTATTTGAATAATGAAATGATGATAAAATGAAGACGCAAATTGTTACAGACGACTAGTTCAAAAGAAAAACCCAACTATCGTTTGTTTTCAAAGAAGCACTGAAAAACAAAATTGTCCGTTAATCAACGATTTTGCTTACGCTTCGCAAAAAAAGAAATTCAATATAAAATCATCATTGTAACTTTTAACAATGATATTAAATAGAGAGATATGCCTTTAAGAACAAAACGTATTCAATTAGATTGACATAAAAGTTGAGCTTAACTGACAACATATTTCAAAAGATTGACTGTTATTATGGTGATTGACCAATTTTTGATACTGGAAAATCTTAAGTATAAATCTGGCTTGAATATTAAAAGACTGTCCTATTCTTTTTATAAAGTGAACTTTACAGGGGTAAATTCCATGGTATATTTGCAGACATGTCCCTGGGTCACGTGTGCTATTTATCGTTCATGCAAAGTAAATTACCTAACTGAAAGGATTTATGACAAAATGTGAACTTATACACATTTTCACACACTTTCACCTGCTCACTGAATATATGGCCCTGGATGTGCATAATATCACTTTAAGAACAAAACGCAATAATATTCAAACATACAGGTGGTCGACCATACAGTGTAATTTCTGCGTGCTGCGGTTTTTAATGGTATAAACAGCTTATAATAAAACATTTTAAAGCCAACCATAATTTACAACATTATACAAGTAACATTGAATATCTAACATAGCAAAAAGCCGACACGGGTAACTTCCCTTTGTCAATTTTGTATGAAGAAAACAAAAGAAAATAACGGTATTTAGAGATTGCTTACTTAAGTATTTATAGTTAGTCGTTTTTTTTATTCAAAAGTTGAGCTAGAAATCACCACAACAACCTTTCTGACAAATTTTTAGGATAACTATTTCGTTATTTGTGTTAAATTCTGATTTAGGCCGTTCCATGGTCGCTTTTACTTGTCTGTACCGTCAATGAACATGCTTCACCAAACCGAGTATGCAATACTTTTGACATTTCTAAAAGTGTTTTTTTTGTGTAATTTTACAATAATTTTATTCTTTTTAATTTCGTTCAATTTGAAGATTGTGGAAAATTACCTTCACTATCAAATGGTAAAATCATCTATGTCTCAAACACGACTACATTTGCATCTAAGGCAGAGTATGTCTGCGACAATGGCTATCAAGTAAATGGGTCTTACAGTATAGAATGCAAGGATACTGGTAAATGGAGCGATAATACAACATACTGTCAAATATAAGGTAATGCATTCAAGTATTATGATACTGATACTGATTATATCAATATCAATATTTTTTTTGAGAAATTAAAGGGAAGATTGAATACACGACACAATATTTTTCTCAAAATAAAGAGATTTATCTGTTCTCGATCATCAATATTTTCATGTACTTCAAGTACTCTGTAACAAGAACAACCAACAAAACTGATAAAAACGAATCTATGACATTTTGACCTCTTGCCAGATCGACTTGACACTTCGACCCCGAAGACATGACATCTCAAAACATCACACTTAGACCGACTCCTTTAATTGACAAGGCATTTCGACCCATTATTCTATATTCTAACACGACCCACATGTTTCCCTATTGAACACAGAAGAACCGAAAGTGTGTGTTATTATGCTATAAAAATCACTGTTTTACGTAACCATTAAAAATGATACGCGCTGACAATTAGTACGGAAACAAATCGGGCGCAATTAAGCTAATTATAATGTACGGCAGCATTTATTTGTTGATGTCGTGTTAGAATCGAAATAATATTTTATTGCTTGATAACATCACTGTTTGTCGTTCGGGTGCGCATCATTATATCACTCGCTACGCCCTCGTGATATAATTCCCCGCATCCGAACTCCGAAGAATGTGCAAGAATTCGTTAAATAAAAAAATGGTGCTTTGTAAAAGTTTTATTATTTAATTTTACCCATGAAATATGGTGCTATATCAGTCAGATATATTTCATATCTTTTAAAAATAAATATGAAATATAGATATGAAAGTGTTTCGAGTCAAAACTCATAGTTATTTTAAGTAAACTTCTTTCGCCTTTTTGTTTGAAAAATCTGATAAATACAAAACAATGATTTGTTGAATTTTGTTTTAAAAACCCATCTAGAATGATAGAAAATGGTCTAACTAAGAAAATAAATCCGAACACCAATTGCTTTAATTCAGTCATTAACGCTGTACAGACGTTTAAAGAGATGTTTACGTGACGTCACAATGTAGCGCTAAATATCGCGTGCAAAACAAGACAATAATTATATTATATGTTATTTTGGTTTTGGAGTGATATATGGGGATATATTACCTGTCAAGGTTTCATATCACCCGAGCCGTTAGGCGAGGGTGATATTTTATCTTGGCAGGTAATATATCCACATATATCACTCCAAAACCAAAATAATAATTTTATTACCCTTCCCGTGCCCAGTTAAGACGATTTTAAAATAAATCATTGCTACTTGAAATGAAACGTCGAAATAAGATTCCCTTTAGGATACCCCTTTACCATAACATGACGTCACATAAATACATGACGTATTTTCATTCGAACATAACGGATGTAAACAAGAGAAAAGGAGTAGTCTGCTGAACGCACTTTTTTGGAATTAATATCAGGCTTGCACAAGGTCATATTTGTTTCCTATACTGACGAGAGTATGTATCATTACTCTATTTTGGTAAATATTTATCATTTGACAGTTTAAAAGTGCTTGTAAATCGGAATTTATATCGCGTAAAATCTAACTGTACGCGCATCGCACGGCGCATGTTGTTTACAACGTGGGGTACCCATCGGGGAAATTTAATGTGTATATTACCCGTCTGGCTCGGTAATATCAATTTCTTTCGGGTGATCAATATCCAATCAAAAAGGCGGAAAAAATCTGGAAGGGTAATAATACTTTATATTTCTGCGCACTGTACAACTGCAGTTGCGTAGCAAGCAAGGGAGTTCGTAACCATTGTTCTTTGATGATAAAATTAATTAAAAATGTTTTTTTTTTCGTTTTTCGTGAAATATGGAATATATTTCACGTTTCGTAAAAATATATTCCATATTTCAAAAAAACTTATCCTCTTATTATTAAACACTGTATATATGAATTTATAGATATATTGAATTATAAGTGAAATCATATTAAGCCGTTCTTTGCTGTGCATAATCATTCTTCAATTAGTGTATTATATATAGGAAACAGAAAACACTCATTACATTTAAACAAAAATAAGTAGTATGCATGTATGTATGCACATTTCTTACTTACATTGACAGTTTGACAGACATCAAAACCATAGACATCTAGGTAGGAAACAATAAACTGTTCCTTAGTATTTGTCAAATATGAAAATAATAATGGGAGCATAATTGATCGATATCTTTACAATGTAATGTAATATCTATATTCTTTGAATTGTATAGACTGTGGACAAGTATCACCCCCAGCAAGTGGTGAAATAATTCTTCATCAGAACAGTACTGTTTACGGTTCCAATGCTTCATACATCTGTGATGAGGGTTACAACATGAAAGGTCAAGCAAACATAGCATGCGAAGCTTTAGGAAACTGGGATTACAATACAACTTATTGCGAAATAAAAGGTTTAAATTCCACTTTAAAATGTACAGCAACTTGTATCTGAGATTAAATTACTTCATTATTATACCAAAGAAGTAGTTTAACCTTAAAAAGCTAAAACTCTGAGCAAGTAATGTCTTTGCAAATATACTTTCATAAAATTTACACTCTTATTAGTAAATAATCAATTCAATTTATTTGTTTATCTTTTTTGTGATACTAACAGGCATATGTCACAGTGTTCATGTAGGACATATATCCCCGAATACCTTGGGTTTCTTTCAGCTATTATATCCTGCTATAAGATCTGCATGAATTATAAAATTTTGTTTCTGTAATTATAGAAACTACAGAATACACTGAATGCAAAACGCGATTTGAAATACCATTCGGTTAAAATTATTTTTTCATTCCAATCAAAAAAGAAGTCCAATTGGTTTACATGGGTTTTCTTTTACTCACGTTTGTACATGTCATTAACTTGTCGAATATTGTCTGTAAAGTGAAATTCAATATATTTTTGTAATCACCATTTGAACATATATCTATGTACAACAACACAACATTGTATACGGACACTGTTTCCTCGCTACCATTTTGTAACAATGTTTGTGTAAATGTTATATTGTAGATGAACTTAGTCAATGATATTAATCAAGTCAGGTATAAACATGTAGTTAAGGCATCGTTTTATTATCAAAAGCTTTATAATTACTCATAATTTCCTAGTTGATAAAAATCGACTCGCACGTTTCAAAAACTTATTTATTACGAAAGTGTTTGACTAAATTTATCATACACTAACATCTACATAGATTGTGGGATGCCAAATGTTTCACAAGACGGCTCTGTTTCTGCTCAAAATGGTACAAAATTTGAAGCCATCGTTGAATTCAAATGCCATCCTGGATATACTCTACATGGGGATAACACTACAAGTTGTATGCCAGATGGAAAGTGGAAGAAATACACTGTGAATTGTACTCAAAATAGTAAGATATCATGATCATAATATATATTTTTCATACTTTGATATTAGAATTCTGTATATTCCGTTTCGAGATACTGAGTTAAATTATTATTATAATAATTATATCTATTGTGGATGTAAAAGTCTGAGTTGTAATTACTTTTTCATATTTTTTGTCGTTTTAGATTGAGTTTTAATAAATTTCTGATGAAGTAAATGTCTGAGCTTTTCTTTTCTGAATGTGACAATAGCTTATAACGTTGTAACGTTAGTGCTATTTTAATGCGGATATGACAACTGTAATAATAAAATGATAACTATTTCAATGAAGAATGTCACCAAGCTGAAAAAATAGATCATGGTTCTGTTAACACAACATTTGAGTCGCGCGCAATTTATGAATGCAATATTGGATACACATTAGATGGAAGTCACACAGTTATTTTGTCAACTTGACGGTACATGGGACTCAGAACCACCAACTTGTAATGTTACAGGTTTGTTTTGATAACTTGTACTTTTTCATTTTAAACATTGAGAAACTAAGTTTGCATAAACGATTTTCCACAAATTTCATTACTGTTAAACAACTATAACAGTTCACATACGTACTATCTAAATAAAATTTAAAAAACTGATATTGCACTTGTAGTATATTCGAAAATCTTTGTTATCGTTTGTTACATTATAGCTACTATTGATATGTCTGACTCCCACCAATGACAATTTGCAAAGTGTCTCTCTACAACGGCTACAATAGCTTTATGTGATATATATATTCTAATGCGTTTGTGACACTCAAATCTATACATAAAGCATGATATGTGGCTATTAGACAGATGATTGTTTGTAATATAAAACAACACCAGAAATATGTATTAATTTAAGATAATATTGTATAGACTTGCTTCGTTTTAAAAGCATTACATACAAAAAATGCTATATTTATAATTGTTTTGAAGAAAAAATGATTTTCGTTTGATAAGATGCAGTATAATTAATTGTTGTATCATGACATGAGTTCTTCTAAATGTATAATAAGATTGATGTTTGTTAAAGTCTGTTGAAGCAAGAGCCTAGTGCACAAAGTCTGCGCTACACGGACTCAAAGCAAAAGGAGAACATTTTGATTACTATTTCTTATGTATGTATAACTATCCGACATACGCTTTTGAAGATTATGTTTTGAGATTTGACCATGAACATTGATGCTACACGTGATTGTATTTTCTATTTTGTTTTGTACTGTATTTATAAAGCAAATTAATGAAATTCCAACTTTAATATTACCATTATAAGATTGTGGGGAAATAATACCATCAATACAGGGATCAGTATTACTCAATTTAAATGAGACAACCTTCAATGCAACTGCAATGTTTAACTGTGAAACGGGCTATGAACTTACTGAACAGATGATAAAATGGCAAGATGTAATGCCTCTGGTCAATGGACAAGCAACCCAGAATGCAAAATTAAGGGTAAGCATTTTTTATTACACACTACTTTATTGTTGTATAAGACATAAGTTTTCGAGATGTTGATATTCCCAATATTCTTTGTTGAACATCGTTTTTTATTTAGAGTATAGCTAAAAGAAAAAACACTAAAAATACAATTAAAAAAAAAAAAAAAACAACAGAGAAACAGCATCAGAAGTTTTCGTTTTAGATACCTGATATGTATTATAATAAGAACAAAAATATAAAAAGCAACATATATGACTGAACAAGTTAAAGTTTAAACAAATATGTTTTATTGCATGTACTTTTGAAATATATGTAATTCATTTTTCAAAGAGTTCCTCAACAATAAAAATAGTAAAATTATACATGTAGTTAATATTATGATGGTCTGTAATATTGTTCTCTAAAAATTTCAAGACTGCATGAGGCCTCCGGATCTTGCAAATGGAAATATAAGTACCTCTAACGGAACAACATATGAGTCTGTATCATCATTCACGTGTGACTTAGGTTTTACATTGGAAG
Source organism: Ruditapes philippinarum (assembly GCF_026571515.1). Taxonomy (NCBI): domain Eukaryota; kingdom Metazoa; phylum Mollusca; class Bivalvia; order Venerida; family Veneridae; genus Ruditapes; species Ruditapes philippinarum. The sequence goes on along the minus strand of NW_026854393.1, from coordinate 10,039 downwards.
GTGACGACAGTACCAAATGCACTGAAAATGGCACTTGGACAATATACAATACTTCGTGTGTAACAAATGGTAAGCGCTTTATCACAAAGTATTATAAACAATATTACATGTATTACCAAAATGCTTTTTTGAATAATACTTGAAAACAACGTAAATCACTTTCCAATCTTTCTTTTGAAAACTAACAATAGAGTAGGAATTCTTGAATTTTCAAAGTTTCAAACCCACACATATCAGTTGAGAGGTATACACCTTTATCTGAAAGATATTATCTTCTTAACATTTTTAAAATTCATGTGCAATAACTTGGCTAAACAATCAACAATCAACAATCGACATTCAATGTCTAGCTAGACAATCAACATTCAGCTCAACATTCGATCTATAATAATAATCAAAGAATTCTTAAAGTGAATGTTGAGCTAGACAATCAACAATCAGCTAGACATTCGATAATGTCTTATGTCGAGCTAGACAATCGACATTCAGCTCAACATTCGATCTATAACAATAATCAAAGAATTCTCAAAGTGAATGTCGAGCTAGACAATCGACATTCAGCTCAACATTCGAGCTATGATAATCAACAAATTTTTCACAAAGTGAATGTTGAGCTAGACAATCAACAATCAGCTAGACATTCGAAAAATTCTTATGTCGAGCTAGACAATCAACATTCAGCTCAACATTCGATCTATAATAATAATCAAAGAATTCTCAAAGTGAAAGTTGAGCTAGACAATCAACAATCATCTAGACATTCGAAAATTTCTTATGTCGAGCTAGACAATCGACATTCAGCTCAACATTCGACCTGTTATAATTATCAAAGTATTCTTAAAATGAATGTTGAGCTAGACAATCAACAATCGGCTAGACATTCGAAAAAATTCTTATGCCGAGCTAGACAATCGACATTCAGCTCAACATTCAATCTATAATAATAATCAAAGAATTCTCAAAGTGAATGTGGAGCTAGACAATTGACAATCAGTACTAATTTGTACTAATTGTGACAGAGGTTATAATTGCACGTGCAACAAAGACTTCCCAAAAGGAGATCCGACATTTCATTGCTATAGTAATATAAGATTTACCAATAATGTCCTTGACACTTTGCTACCATCTTTAATTATTAGATAATATTTCTCGTTCTTCACTTTAAGTGAACATTTTTTAATTAATGTTTAAGTATTGTATATGAATACGCCGCCATCTTAGAATTGTATCACGCGATTCTTATCGCGTATTGACTTGTGTGCCTCTTAGGCTTAACAGATTTTGGTCTATTCCGTTTCAAAGTTCTGTTGAAAAGTCATATTTGACATGTACGTATGAAACGTTATTTCTAAAACATAAACGGCTTTTATATATAGTAAAATTTGTCTTTATTAAATCATGCATTTGCAAATTATAGCAAAATACAAAACTTTGACAAACATATTAATCATCAGTATTTAAGAAATGCCATTTAGTGAATATTTGAAGCTTTCAAAGTTTCAGCATTGTTTTTCTTTAGCCATCCAAATGTTCCATGATGTCACGCAGTTTCCTGATTTGAATTATTCTCACGAAATATATCGCATGTCAGCTAAAAACATGTTCATTATACACCTATAAATGAAATAATGAGAAAATATGATGAAATAAAGTGCGTATTCACATTTTCCGTATTTTCACTGTAAAAAAAATATTATTATCTGCAGTGAAACATATTGTCCGTACTTTAACTAACTGCTCTTGCCTGACTTTTTTCTTCTAAATTCAAGCACTGCTCAAAAAATAAGTATTTCAACTTGCAATTGCTAAAAAGAGATAAATGCATTTAATGAACAGATTTTTTTCTTTAAATGCAATAATTATTTTTATCTTGTCATATGAAATATGAAAAACAAGATCAACAAGGAAAGGCGGCGTTCAATGAACGCAACCCCCATATGACCCAGCAACAAGAACCAATGACAAGGAGCCCAGGTGGACACCAAACATAAAAAGGACAGGGCAACGACACGTTAATCATTAAATGATAAATAATTTGTAACTGATCAGGAATTCAAAGAAAATAATAATAGGCCCACAAAGGGGAAGGGGACAGGAGACCGGGGGAAGGGGGGGGGGGGTTAATCAAAGAAATAAAAACTAGAGGCAATGGGGAAGATACTTACCGTAGACGAGAAAACAACAAGGGACACAAGCAAAAGTGTCACCAAAAACAGTATGAAACAACATAGACATACATCTGAGGAACACAGTGGGGCGCCGCCTTGGAACGGTCAGCAGCATAATAATGACTGCTGGGGAGTTTAAACCGGTTAATGGTGCACCAAACCTCGCTCTTAGCCCCACCATGTTCCTATAAACGAGACAGTGTAAATAAAATGAATCCCCGCCAAGTGAAATTCTAACAGTTGTCATGGTTACAAAAGGTTAAATAAGTAAAACACTAAAATGCTCTTGTAGAAACATATAAAAGTAAACCCAATGACCATAACAAAAGTACTCAATGTCCTAAAGGAAGACAGAGCAACAAGAAAATCACCTACAAGGGCCCGACGAAGCAAGGCAGAAGACGAACATTAAGACAATTCAGTCCCAAAGGGCTTAACGAACTATCCATCATAGAGTCTCCCACTTGGTCCGTCAGATGCAATCAAAAGAGGAAAGCGTAGTGTCCAACTGTAAAAGGGTTGAACACTAAACATGCAGTATGTCTTAAAATAGTAGGGTCATAACCTCTTTTAATAAAACGTTTAATGATTTTAGTAAAAACAGCAGAAAAATTACCATGACCCAAAATCTTACGAAGTTTGTAAACCACATCGCCATAAAAACCAAAACTATCATCATTCATTAGTGGCTTACGCCACTCATAAAAATATCATTTTCATAACACTCGATAAAAATAAATCCTGTATTTATAGAAAAATACCCTCTATATTTTGAAAGATGTTTCACATTTTCATGACAAGAGAAAAAACCGTTTATCAAAATTAAATGAAAAAATTGAACTTCTAACACTTTCATTTTATGTTCCCAGAAAACGTTATAATTGAATTGAAGACACCTGTAGCACCGTTCAGGGGAGATAATGTGCTGATCAACTCTTTTCCGATACACAACAGGTTTCCGTATTTTGGAAAGGAGTATAAATCTTTTAGAGTAAGTCATAACTATCGGACAACATTAAACAGTTTAGACCATTTGTTTGATCCATAAAAATACGTTGTTTCTTATGTTCTATGTACTTGCTTGCACATATTTACACAGCTTTAAAAGCGTTTAAAGTATATATCACAATGCACAATAATGTGTTGAATGTTAAAAAAGACTACTTCCATTTTGCCAATATTAAAAATATTTGTTAAGACTATACCTTTAAGAGTCGGTGCCTCATGCACGCAATCATCGCATAAACTTTTAAACCCTACTTATATTGAGTTTGTGTACATTCATCGCTTTACGTTTAAAACCCTACTTATTTTGTGTTTGTATACATCATTAAGTTTACGTACATTTTTTGTATTTAAGTGTGTTAAGTAAAAAAGACATTCTATGTTACAACTGTTTAGTGATCGACCATAAGATCATTAAAACAATATAAAGTGTAACTGTAAATAAACTTAACTTTATATAAGATATTTCATTAGATAAAGCTTGTTCAATACTCTTTCATAATTTTATATATTAAATGTAAATTTTCAAGGTAGTGAAACGATAAATAAAACAGTGCTCTTAAGGGTGTGTTCAAATGCAATTAAAACGTCAGCATAGAAAAAAACTTATATCGATATAAATATATGTACATTTGTTTCGTTTCTTATTCACAGCCGAATATGAATGGTTTTATCACACTTGGCTTTCAACCCTTGTATCAGAACTATGGGCCAGAAACCCCTTCTAACTGGAAGACATTTAGCGAAGGTCGAACTGTGATAGCTCCATTCTGGACAAATCTAGACTCTACTAATCTCACTGGAGGTGTTTTTGTCCATCTCATGGAATACTACAGAGGCGATATGAATGATAGTCGACACAAAGACCTGGCAATGCTAGGAGAAGTATTTTCAAAGTCCTACAACCTTACAGATTTTCGCCCGCGTGTTGCTATTGAAGTCACGTGGTTGAACGTTACAAAAGCATCCTATATTATACCAACAAGACTCATAAAATCTCAAGTAAGTTGAAAAATTATCATTTAAAATGCATAGATAATAGATGGATAACGCTTCTCTTTATTTTAATTAACGCCTGCAGGACACGACATGATAATGCATTTTAACATCGTGCACCCCGGTCGGGGTACATTTTAAGTCAGATGGCTTCTGCAGATGGTATTGCAAGAAAAATGAGGGTGCATGAGTAAAAAGTCATCAATAAATCTGTTAATTCCGCGTTTCAATATTTGTTTTTAGTTTAAAGAAATCGGTAATTTCATGCTTGTAAGTTTCGAGTGCAATGTTATGTGTCATTAAGTATTCAAATAAAAACTACCCAGGCTGCTAGTAAGCTAAATACACATGTCATGCATATTAAAAGAACATTCTTCTTGACAAATAACTACAAAGCTTTAAGAAGTCAATACTTGGGAACAAATGAAGAAATAGGGAGACAATTTACCAGTGAGAAAAATCTAGCAGAAATTCTGGTCGTCGCTTTTTCTACTCTGTTTCAGAAAACATCATAAAACCTACTTGATACAAAATTGAGTTCATGACCTATCTTACGACATACAAATCACTAGTTTTCTTTTTGACCCTTAAATAGAAAACATAACAGACACATTGTTTGAAACTGTTCTAAGTGTATAAAATTGATTTAAAATGTTTTACTTATCTAATGGTAGACGTTTAACCACACCGAAAATTAGTTATTTCACAATCACAAACCTATTTAACATCGAATTCCTTGTACTTTTAGAATGTGACAATGCAATTGATTCTTATTTCGGATGGTATACATTCATACCTAATGTTTAACTACGATCATGAGCAGTGGTCACTTAAACTCGACAAAAATATACCAAGTTCTGCCGGCTATAGTGGCAAAGACAACGATGTTTACATCTTGGCAACAAGTAAAAATGCTAGTTATTTGAACCAACATACCAACGTCGAGACGGGTAAAGTTAACTGATTGTATTTCTATAATAATATATCCTTAGTTAATTTTGTAATCAATTTTGTAAGATTTTAGATACTCTCACTTAGTATTAAATGTTAATCTGGTAAGAATGCACACTTCATTTTTTTAAACGTTCATGGTTTCTTTCAATGATGTTCCCAATTGCAAAAATACATACTTATGTTCATTTCCATTCACACTAAAAAGTGACTTAATTTTATTTTAGTTTTATGATTCGCTCTCAACATACGAAGACAAACCATTGTCGAAGATTTATAATTTCGAATATTCGCAAAAGAAAATGTGTCTTAAATTTCGGCTTAAAATATTTGATCAGATATTTTTTTATTTTCCATCCTTGAAGATCGTTTAACATGACATTATTGTAGTGTGTGCATGTATGTCGTGTTTTACATGAAGTCCTTTTTCTTGATTAGTGGTTCCAATATACCTACTTGAATACTAAGATATATGGCGCCTGGCTTTTGAGTTTCTTGTTTGACGCCTTGTCTGTGACGTGTTTGCTTCGTGACCTCTAATCGCCTTTAAACACCACGCTGTTTTCTCGTTTAGGGCGTATGCATTCTTTTACTTGGGAATTATACTTGCCGGTATGAAATTGACAAATTGAAGGTTCCATAATAATTACAGTATGATAACATTTGTGGATTGTTTTAAAACCATATTTCCCCATGTTTTCATGTTTAAATGTCGAATGTTTTCATGTTTAAATGTCGAACGTTGCCTAGGTCGGTGCTGGGGGCAAGTACGGTGTTTTTCAGTTACCATTACCTTACATGAACAGGCTCAATCAAACAGATCTTTCAACATAGCCAGTTTGGCCGCTTTTGGGGTTGTAATGCGTCCTGTTTTTCTCTACCTGAAGCTCCGTTAACACTTTTAAATTAGAGGTTTAAAGTTATATACAGTCCAATATTGGCCAGATACCGATCAAATCTTTAGATAGTTTAATTAAATATTTCACAAAAAAGTTTGACTGGTGCCGATTCTTCTATTTAATATTTTGTACTTATATTGCCTAAATACTTATTCATCTTTGACTATTTTGTTTTATATTATATTGTTGGACTGTCAATGTTTCGACTGTTAAAATGTTTGATTCTTATATTGTGTTGGCTGCAATTTCATATAATTATGAGACTGATACAGATAAGATTAATTGTTGATGTTTTTCTTATAGTGTTGGACTGTCATTTATTGGAGAGATGCCGATCCAATTTTGTAGATATTTTGTTCTTAAAGTACATTGCTGTCATGCCAGTTATTATTATTAAATTATATGCTTTCCCAAGCTTTTAATACTGTATTCCTAGAAATGTTCGCGGATACAATATTTCGCGTTTTTCACAACGTCGGCATTTTCGCGGAGATAAACTTTCGCGGATTTGTAGTAACAGCGAATTCCGCGAATATTAAGTCGCTACGGCCTAAATTAAAGCTTTTTTAGGCTACGGTATAAACCTACATGTATTTGATGTCCAAAACATCAAAAAACAATAATATTAAAATAAAACTATTCCCGGTCTCCACCCCTGTATATGCGTATGCAGTAAAGCTTATTTTTCCATTTATGAATGTCACATTAATAATTCAGCAATTCGGGCAATTCATGCTTGACCTTAAAATCTATATAAGTGTATAAATTAAAGCTAGCAGAAAATATCCCCTTTTTTGCTGTTTTTTTTAATTATTTTTGTTGTTGTTGTTTTTTTCTGTTCAGACTAACGGTTATGTTGTGCTACTTTAACAATATTGGACTGTACATCGTTCATTATAACAACATAACAGATGTTTATCAATGTAGTACTAGATCGCTATTGTACTTTAAACAAAGGATTACCTCAAGCAAATAAAATGCAAGTCATTCAATGTACGCAAACTGTAAATGCTTTTGTTTAAGCCATGACAAGCTTATAACGTGAATAAGCATGATAATAAGTAATAAATTGACATTTAAAAAAATGTTATGTGCATGAAAGTTATATTGAAATGTAAATACATGGAGTACAAGCTTAAACATGAGGTGGTTTAGTAAGGAGATGAACTTTACATAATTGTTGACACATTTCTATAGCACTTGTGTCTCTATGTTATTGTGTAAGTAGATTAAAATCCATATTCTGAACGTTTATGTTTTTATTTTGTTGAAGCTAGAAATGTTCGCGGATTTGTTATCAGTGACATATTCGCGGCTATAAAGATTCGCGTAATCATGCCCACCGCGAAAAGCGCTAACTTAAAACGCGCGAAATCTTTTCTAGGAATACAGTATTAAATTCACAAATTGAACCGGGCGCTTACATATTTAACATATAAAGTAATCACAGTTATTTCCTTAATATAATTATATTTTTTCAGGTCCTAATGGAAGGTGGATATTCGACGTTACAGATTATAATCAGAATACAATTGCCGTTTTAAAAAACGAATCTGAGTGTCTGAAATTTAGTAAAAATGAAACAATACGTATATGGATATCGAAACAGCGATTGTTATCGTACGCATGTCCATGTACCCAGCAACAGATGGACCTCGACTACAGTTACCATATTGTGGAACCAATGTACGAGAATGCGAGTCCTAAACCAACATGCTATGAGGCGTGGTTCTTTAACAATGATGGAGTGAAGCAGACATGCAGTTACAGGTATATATGATTTGTTTTAGAAATACTTGTACATAAAAAAGGGTCTGAATATTAAATAATTAGTACACGAATAGTTATTTTAAAGAAAATGAAAAATGAAAACATCTTTATATCTTTAATGTCTAAGGTAAAAGTGATGGTATCTAAAGTGAAAAATAAATAATACGGAAAGGCAAAATAGCTCGGAAATGTAAAATATCACGGAAACGCAAAATGCCACTGAAACGCTGTAGGGATAGTGACCAATTTTGTGTTGGACAATATAAACACTTACTGTCTTATTTTTGACGTCATTTGACACTCAAGCTTGCCTTTTTCTAGGTAGTCTTAGATTTAGGCAGGCATATGGTTGAAATTAAAATTTATTTAAATATAAGAAATTCTTACTGTATTTGCTTGTTTTGAATAAAAGATTGCACAAAACCATGTTTAGAAATAACTCGTCAGTTTAATTTTGTCTTTTCTTTAACGACACTATGTATTTACAATTTATACTGTGTTTACCGATAGTGTATATTGTTAAGCACAGTTTGCATGAAGTTGAACTTCTTAATAATTAGGCTACTTTGTAGACTGTTCAACAGTTAAGAACGAGAAATTTGGCATGCTTTAACAAGGCGATTTCATGTGAAAGCTTTGAGAACTGTATTTTTCAATTTTTCAGCTGTAAGTTCAATACCGGTTTAAATGAAGGGGACTAAAGGTTTAACCTCCGTCCATCCGTTGGTCTGTCTGCCTGTCCCGCCTGTCAATAAAATCTGGATCCCATGATGGCGCAAAAAGTACTGAAATATTTTCTATGAAACTTGAAATATGTGTAGATGGTGGTCTGGAGGTTATGCGCGTATTTTTATTTATTTCTTATAATGACATATTTGGTTGCTATGGGAACAAATAGACTTCGGCTATGGCAAATCTAATACAAAAACTGGATCCTCTGATAACACAAAAAAGTACTGAAAATATATTTTATAAAACTTACATTATTTCTAGATGGCAGAGATAATGCACGTCTTTTTTCTATGTTAAAAAATACTTTATATTCATACTGCAACAAATATTTTTTAAGTATGACAAATAACTCAAAACCATTAGAATAACCCCACCTATTGACCTTAGAATGTCCATGCAAAAATGATGTCCTTATTGTATAACTTCTTAATTTTATTGTTTTTACTTCAATCTTTAATAATTGTTTCCTATTACATCACCCACATCATATGTTGCAAGGTTCACAGCACCAATATTATAAGAATTACAAACCTTGTATCTACTTCAAATTTCAAGTTTAACGAACAGATTCAGCATGACTATGTCAAGAATTATGTGCCTCTTGATCTTATTTCTGTATATTATTGCCTCCCCATTTCTTAAAAGATTTATTTCAAACTTTTACATCATAATAATACAACAAGGTTAAAAAATTTAGCGTCCATATATCCAGAATTATCTTCAATTAAAATGCGTTCCAGAATAAAAAAGGAAATTCCAGATGTCCTTTTTCCGGGGGTCGACCTAAAGGCACTTTTTCAGTAACAAATTTACATTCAGAGAGTGAGATAGTAGAGAGTGACTTAGGGGAATAATTCCCCTATCTTGTAAACCTCTGACGAAACGCATTGTACCTGTCCGTTCTGCGGATAATATTCCACGAGTTTATTTTCTAAGGACAATGTTGGAAATCGTTGTTCGGAGTAATTTGATAAATACACATAGAAGAATATTTCTCTTACTTGTTAATGGGTCAATATAGCTGTCATTTATGCAGATTACAAAAGCCTTTTAAATAAATAGCAGTCAGTCAATATCTTTTAAATATCAAATAGAAAGGTTAAAATTTAACGCAAGCTGATTTGTTTTAGTTACATGTTTTCATAATTTTGTTTAAGAATATATAGTAGTGAAAAAATACATTCAATATTAATTCTCTAACGTATAAAAAATAATATAATATTGACAATACAAAACTTATGACATTTATCTGTTAAATTTTTCATCGTATTTGTAAGATCATAAATATGTTTATCAAATAAACATACACGTTTGATTCTTTAAGTTAAATAGAAAACTGTTTTATTCATTGTACAATTGTACATTTATGAATATTATTTATCAATATAAGTTTTCTTTTACTGACGTGTAACATATGTTTCTTATTTCACTGGTGTCGTAACTACTGTCGTCAATATGCATATTAAAGATAAATAAAAAAAGAGCGGTGAAATATTTATTTTCATATCACTCGATAAA
>NW_026854392.1:0-8761 GCF_026571515.1 Ruditapes philippinarum | reverse complement strand
TATTTTTCAGCCTATTTGTTGCCATAGAAACCCAGAATTTTCAACATAGGAAGAAAAAAAAAAGAGGGGCAAAATTTCCCAAGACTGCCATCTAACCCATTGTCAAGTTTCAAAAAAATTTTTCCGTACTTTTTGGTTATCACGGGGACCAGTTTATGTGAAAATTTTCCCATATTTTCACCCTATTTTTTTGCCATAGAAACCAGAAATTTAACATAGGAAGAAAAGAAAAAGACGTGCTAATTCCTACTCCCATCTATCATTACAAGTTCATAAAAATATTTTAGTCTTTTTCAAGTTATCGCGGATATTTTGTGGACGGAGGCTGACAGACAGACGGAGGGACGGAACGGACAGACGGAGGACAGAGGGACGGAGGGAAAACCTAAAGTCCCCTCCGGTAAACCGGTAGGGGCTAATAATTATTTGGAAAGTTTTTTTTAGAATCAACATATCAGCCACTAGACAAATATCATCTTAAATTTAAAAAATTTTAAAACCCAAGGCAAAAAAGGGATTTTACTACGTAAAACTTTTTTTCCATTAGATCTCCATTGAATTGTTCATTGTGGAACAATTCCAGAAAGGGTTGTTTAGCAAAAAAAAATTTAAAATATTTTCAAAACCGGACTAACCATCACTGTTATGAACAATATGGGATGGAGAGGCATCACATCAGATCTAACCCCCATAAATGCAAAATCTCAAACATAGAAAAGAACTGGAATCAATGACTATAAAAAAAAAAAAATGGAAATGTGATTGATTGAAAACAAAAAAAAAATTTACTACCTTTTTGATTAAAAATTGGAATTTAAAGACTTTTTGCTCTAGTTTATCATATTTTAACTAAAATATATTTAATACAGCATGTTTTTAAATCTGAAATGTCTGTATATATAATTAATTAAAACATCAAAATTTAAACATACAACATTAAAATTTATCATATATTTTCTGCCTAAATGAATAATTAACAATAATTTTAGTCTAATTTAACGGAGAACTAAAACCTTATAGGAAAAACATCAGATATTGTATACACATAATGGTATACTAGTAAATATACACCAAAAAGTAGATGCTATGTCATGTTCTTAACAAACTAAAAGCATATATATATTTAAAAATAACACAGGTAAAGTTCAATGCAGGTCAAATCAATTAATAAACATAATTACCCATGGAAAAATAAATTACAATAATTGATAAATACCTCAGGCTTAGATTCATCCAACTGCTTGTTCGTACAGGAAGTATGTCTATAATACAGGCAGTTAATGTTGTGTTGACATCTCCATTATTGTGACCTTGACCTTGACATCTCATTTGAAACCCAGGGTAACTTTTTCCCATAGTGACTGGTCTAATAAGAATAGCAGTATACAGTCTACATGAGGGTTTTTCCAATGTACCCCTGAAAAATTGGGGCCAGTTTTTCTTTATTTTAATTAAGCCAGGGTTAAGCATTCATCAATTTTACTAAAAACCTGAGAGAGCTAACTGCCCCCTGAATATACTTTGTCTTTTCATTTTTTTGTGTTTAATTCTTTAATTTGGTACTATAGGCATGAACAAAATCTTACATTTACGACTGCCGCCCTGTACAACTCATATCCAAGCATGCAACTTTTTCTAGAAAAAGTAGGATTTGTGAAACCCAAAGAAATTTTTTAAAGCCACCCCCCCACTGACATTCACCTTTTAAAAATATCAAAAAACAATTCGAAATAAATACCTTTTTGATTGAAATATGAATCCTATGGTAAATTTTCCCTAAAAACTGGTCTGATTAGAGACTGCAGTAAGTTGTTAACCAAAAAAATCTGGTTCCTTGTGAATAACAAATCTGCAAGTTTTCATTTACAGTGTTGAGTAGAGCATCAATCACCTATAATTATACAAAATAAATGCTGAAAATTGAACAAATAAATGCTGAAAATTGAACAAATAAATGCTGAAAATTGAACAAATAAAAGCTGAAAATTTAACAAGAGCTGTCGATAGGACAGCAACGCTCGACTATTCTTAGTGCTTGATAGTAAAACAAACCTTGATTAAAAGGTAAAATTTTCTCAGTAGTGAAAAAGGCAAATTTTTTCTTAAAATTCATATTACAGTTATAGGCCTTGGAGAGATTCCCATTAGCCTCAAAGAAAAGTTAAAAATTTTAAAAATGTTTTAAAAACCTAAAGTCAATGAACTTTGAAAATATTTGGGTATTACAAAACTTTTCGTAAATTTTAAGTCGAAAAAGGGGCATAATTCTGTAAAAATGCTTTGTGAGTACCCCCTCCTGTCTACAGGGTTGGGGTATGATGGTGAACAAGTGTGCAAAGTTTCAAAATGCCATATGTCAATGGACTTTGAAAATAATCTGAGCTATTTCAAAAACTGTAACGTTAAATTCTAAGTCGAAAAAGGGGGCATAATTCTGTTGAAAAATGCTTGATAGAGTTACCTCCTCCAGTCTACAGGTTGGAGTCATGATGGTGAACAAAGTGTGCAAAGTTTCAAAGCCATATGTCAAAAGCTGGACTTTGAAAATTCAATTTGCCAGGTATTACAAAAAACTTTAAAGTAAAATTCTACGTCGAAAAAAGAATGCATAATTCTGTCAAAATGCTTGATAGAGTTACCTCCTTCACTGTCTACAGGTTGGAGTCATGATGGTGAACAAGTGTGCAAAAGTTTCAAAGCCATATGTCAATGGACTTTGAAAATTATTTGAACTATTACAAAAACTTTAACGTAAATTCTAAGCCAAAAAAGGGGCATAATTCTGTCAAAATGCTTGATAGAGTTACCTCCTCCTGTCTACATGTTGGGGTCATGATGGTGATCAAGTGTGCAAAGTTTGAAAGCCATATGTCAATGGACTTTGAAAATATTTGAGGTATTACAAAAACTTTAACATTAATTCTTAGTCGAAAAAGAGGCATAATTCTGTCAAAATGCTTGAGAGAGTTACCTCCCCCTGTCTACAGGTTGGAGTCATGATGGTGAACAAGTGTGCAAAGTTTCAAAGCCATATGTCAATGGACTTTGAAAATATTGAGGTATTACAAAAACTTTAAAGTAAATTCTAAGTTGAAAAAGAGGCATAATTCTGTCAAAATGCTTGATACAGTTACCTCCTTTTGTCTACAAGTTGGGGTTATGATGGTGAACAAGTGTGCAAAGTTTGAAAGCCATATGTCAATGGACTTTGAAAATATTTGAACTATTACAAAAACTTTAACGTAAATTCTAAGCCGAAAAAGGGGCATAATTCTGTAATAATGCTTGATAGAGTTACCTCCTCCTGTCTACATGTTGGTGAATATGTGTGCAAAGTTTCAAAGCCATATGTCAATGGACTTTGAAAATTTTTGAACTATTACGAAAACTTTAACGTAAATTCTAAGCCGAAAAAGGGGCATAATTCTGTAAAAATGCTTGATAGAGTTACCTCCTAAAGTTTCAAAGCCATATGTCAATGGACTTTGAAAATTTTTGAACTATTACAAAAACTTTAACATAAGTGGTTACGCCCACGCCTACGCCGACGCTCGGGTGACTACAATAGCTCTACTTATTCTTATCGAATTGTCGGCCTAAAAAATAAATAAATGCTGAAAATTGAACAAATAAGTAAATGCTAAAAGTTGAACAAATAATTGCTGAAAATTGAACAAATAAATGCTGAAAGTTGAACAAATAATTGCTGAAAATTGAACAAATAAATGCTGAAAATTGAACAAATAAATGCTAAAAATTGAACAAATAAATGTTGAAAATTGAAAAAACAAAATGCTGAACATTGAACAAATAAATGCTGGAAAAAAAACGTGGATCAAGAAAGTGACCTTGAAATTATACATGAATAAGTATATGTAATAAGAACAAATGTGTACAAAACTAGAAATGTGTCATCATGCCACGGATGCCCCCGCATGCAGCCAAAATTTCAGATTTTTTTCATTTTAAGTTCAAAGCCCTTAAAACTTTTCAATGTTAACACAAACCATTTTCATACAATGTTCAAGGCACTGTAATTATTCAGTCTTAACCTTTTAAAAATAGCATATTGCATATTTGTAGCCAAAATAATGGCTAAAGTATGAGTGCTGAAACTGGAAGTTCAAAATTTTTCCAACATTCAGGAAAGATAAGTTTGTCTAAAATCATTGACCCACGACCAAATTCAAACATAAACTGCTTATTCCTAAGATGTATCTATATTATTTTCAAAGTGAAAGGGACATAACTCTGCCAAAAAATCATCAAACCATGACCAAATTCCAACTTTACCTGCCCATTCCTTTGACATATCCATATGTCAAATTTAAGTTGAATATGTAATATTGTTGGGTAGATAATGAACAGAAACTGTAAATTTAATATTATTTTCAAAGTGAAAGGGGCATTACTCTGCCAAAAATCAATGAACCATGACCAAATTCGAACTTGGCCTGGGCATTCCAAAAACATATCCATATGTCAAATTTGAGTTGAATGTGTTGTACCATTGGGGAGATAATAAACAGAAACTGAAAATTTCATATTACTTTCAAAGTGAAAGGGGCATAACTCTGCCAAAAATCATTGAACCATGACCAAATTTGAACTTGACCTGCACATTTCTTTGACGCATCCATATGTTAAGTTTGAATTGAATGTGTTGTACCTTTGGGGAGATAATGAACGGAAACTGAAAATTTCATATTGTTTTCAAAGTAAAAGGGGCATAACTCTGCCAAAAATCATCGAACCATGACCAAATTCAAACTTGACCTGTATTTTCTCATGACATATCCATATGTCAAGTTTGAGTTGAATGTGTTGTACCGTTGGGGAGATAATGAACGGAAACTGAAAATTTCATATTATTTTCAAAGTAAAAGGGGCATAACTCTGCCAAAAATCATCGAACCATGACCAAATTCAAACTTGACCCTGTATTTTCTCATGACATATCCATATGTGAAGTTTGAGTTGAATGTGTTCTACTGTTGGGGAGATAATGAACGGAAACTGAAATTTCATATTATTTTCAAAGTAAAAGGGGCATAACTCTGCCAAAAATCATCGAACCATGGCCAAATTCGAACTTGACCTGTATTTTCTCATGACATATCCATATGTCAAATTTGAGTTGAATGTGTGCAACCGTTCTTAAGATAATGAACGGAAACTGATGATGACGGAATGACGGAACAGGGTAACACTATATGCCCCGGCCATTACATGGCGGGGGCATAAAAAATCCAATATACAAGAATGCCTGGTAAGAACGGCCTATAAATGTGGATCAAAAAGCTAAAATACATCAATAAAATTTGCCAAGATCAATGTAACGTTTTCTTGTCAATAAAATGTTAATGTTAATAGTCAATAAAATGTTGCAAATTTCAAAACTATATCACATAAAGATCAGTGAAAGAGTTTGTTTCTTTATTTGTTTGTTGTTTTACAGATTATTTAGCCAATTTTAACACATTTTTCATCTCATCCGTCATCAACCAAATAAGCTTTCCTGAATAACTAACAAGTAATTACCAATTTTTTCCTTAAAGTGACAGACTACTAATGCCACAAGATTTCTGAATCATTGGTTAGAGACAAATGACCATTAGAATCAATGTCTGAGATCAGTTTGTCATGGAAAATTAGCCACACAAAAGAAGGAAACTGCACCCCTAGTTTTCAAAATTGTTTGCTGTCCGATTGTTAGGGGGACTCAAATGTATACAAAATTACCTTTAAATGTAGAGATTTAATTTTGGGTTATCTGTTGCTATGGGGAACACATTCTGGGGTATGTAAACTAAACATGGGGGGGATATTTCAAAACATTTTTATTCTTCCCCATAGTTGTGGGTAGATCTCTGGAACTAAAAACATTAAAAAATTTTTTTATATCCATTATAAAAAAACTTAATTTGGGCCATATAAATTTTAAAAGGGTTTGAAAAAAATATGATATACCTCATGATAATTTACTTACACACGAGTAACTACATGTATAATGTTTAATTTATGTATCTTTTTAACTATTTAATTTTTTTATTGAATATAAATCTATTAGAGAGTACTGGCATGCGAGTAGTTCCCGTACAAAAATCATAGTTACCTTAACATTATTTTTTATTACGCTCACTCACCAAAATTTGAATTTTACACATCAATATTCGGCTCGTCACACAAATCATGGAAATTCCATCATGTTCTAAACATAGAATAACCCTTACTAATGAGGCCTCAAATGGGGTACCGAAATTATCCATTATTTTGTATGAAGAGAAGTAGTTCCCGTACATAAAATCTAACCCATTATAATTTTACAATTTTATTATATCGGACCTATTTTTCATTTACAATTGTTGAACAGACCATTATCTAAGAGATAAATAGATGTTATTCAGGAAATAGAGCGTAGACTAAACGCGGGTATCTATTACCCGGTACTGTTACCCCAACGCATTTACATGCAATAGCATGCTTGTATGCATGATATTTTACGCATCAAAGCCATAAAATTATTTCATATAGTAATATTGGTCAAAATTATGACAATTAAACAAGTTTTCATCACATTGCCTACTTATCTGTAAACAGGTGGTATTAGTGGAAAACCCTTTAACAAGCCTCACGTGTAAGTATTATTGCGCATGCGCGCAAGGACGAAATCCCCCAGAGAAAACGAGGTCACGTTTTGACGACGCACAGGTGAAAGTGATTTATAATGAGATTTTTTATACGTACTGCCGAACTGACACTTAGATTTTGTCTTGTTTATGTATCTGCTTGATTTGAAATGAATTTTTGAAGAATGCAAGTAAAAATCAAGCGTTTAAATGAAAAATACGGGTACTGCTTCTGTACGGGAACTGCTCGCATGCCAGTATATTCTTTCTTTTCTTTAAGGTTAGAAGCTGACAATCTTTAAACTACTTCACAATAAAAAACATTCAAGTCCTTGGTAAGATTTGAACATGTGGCAATCTACAGCAAGTGGTTTCAACAATTGAAGTTAGCAATCATAACCCACTGGGCCACAGAGGCTCCTTTCCATAACTATTTATCAAACCAAGTTTAAAATACAAATACCTGTGTGTTTAAAAGAATCTGCATTTTCTCTGCTTTTAATTCTACTTTTCAACAACTGCAGTGTGTTTTCCAATAGTTCAAAGGGAGACAATTCCATTTCATCATCAGTATCAGAATGAATAAACACCCCTGATTGAATAGAAAATGAATACAACATCTCTATTACATATCCCAACCAATTAAATGTCTCCATTTCAAATATTCAAAATCCTTATGTTTTCTTTATTAATAATGTCCCATAAATTGACTCACTCCTAACCATATTCCGAACTTCTGACAATTTCTATTTTTTTAACATGGTGTCAAATTCACAATTTGGTTTTTCTCAAATTACCTCAAATAGAACATGCCCCCCCCCACCCCCAAGAGAAACAATTAATGCTTCATTCATCAAAGCACTTTATCAATAGTAAATATTGCCAAAATATGGCAGACTCAGATCTAAAGTGTCTTTTTTAACACAAATATATAGCTACATAATGCATCCTAGCCATTTACTTAAGTCACTAGTTACTTTGTCTACAGAAATATTACAAGTTGTGTTTTGTTTCATAATGATGCAGTTTCTATTTTATCAATTAATCCAGCTTCAATGATGTGGTTTTCTATACTTCTTTCAAATGTTGCTAAGCCATTCTCAATAACTAATAACCCCTTTATTTACAAAATCAAAAAACTTTAATAACATATAAATACTAAAACTTATTGTATATACTGTATGCACAATACTGTTTTAAAATTCTACCTTCCAAAAGTTGACTTGCTTCCCTTTTACAACCTTTTTCATATGCAGAATACATGGATATTGGTATCTTGTCAGCCCTGTGAAAACATTATATTGTCAGTACACCTAAATATCAGTTAAATTTTCATTGTCAGGTCAGCTCAATGATAATGACAAGATATTAACATTGTCAGCCCAGCCAAAAAGACAAGATATTTACATTGCCAGTCCAGTGAAAATGACAAGATATTTACATAGTAAAACCAGTGAAAATAACAAAATATTTTCATTGTCAACTCAGTAAAAATGTCAAAATATATTCACATTGTCAGTCCAGCTAAAGATAAAATATTAACATTGTCAGCCCAGCTAAAAAGACAAAAAATTAACATTGTCAGCCCAGCTAAAAAGACAAAATATTAACATTGTCAGCCCAGCTAAAAAGACAAGATATCTTATTTTCTTTATTTTCATCTTGTAGTATGAAAATTATCATATTTACTCATGGCTACTGACACTCGTGAAATACTTATTTTCATATCATCAATGAAAATAAATCCTGTATTTATATAAGAAACTGAAATATTTTCTTTTTACCTGAATTTTATTTTAATTACAAGCAAAGTAAGTCATTACATCTCAAAATTTAACATTACCTAAAGAAGGAAATTTTACCTCTTTAAAGATGCAATCAGTCTCATTTTACTATCTGGCATATCAGGAAGCTGAAATAGGAAAAAGATGCAAATTAATATACAAAACCAGAGGTTAGAGATATTTACTGTATTCAGTACATATATACTTGATATACAATAATACACCTTCTATGAAACGGAGGCCTTACAAAGGCCTCTTCACAATAATACAATATGCCAGCATCATAACAGAAAGGAATGCAACTTTAACAATTCAAGAATTTATTTGACTTCTGGACAACATCCAAAA
>NW_026854391.1:0-14465 GCF_026571515.1 Ruditapes philippinarum | reverse complement strand
TTTGGCCTATAACAAAAAAGGGGTTTATGAATTTATCTATTTAAGATTTAGCAAAAACTAATGAAAAGTGTAAATTGCTTGTATAGTGCTTGTAAATATTATATGGATATTTTGTGATTCTAACAGTTAATCATGAGAGGAACAGCACAGTGTGAATGCAATCGACAGTGTAAATGTAAATTAACATTTGTATGTACACCTAGATATAGACAGAGTTTATAATAGACCTTGGTTTTTGGGAAACCGATGTGGAAGTAAATCAAATTGAACAAATTGCTGTTTTTGTAATTTTAATCATGGTTCTTATCAAATAAGTCATTTTTAAATACCTTTGACGAAATTTCTGGTTTTTGTTTTGTTTATTTATCATACATAATCTTTAAACATGTCATACTGCACTGTTTGACTGCCAATAGCTTTATATTTGCTACTGTAAAGGAAGGTTAACTTAATCCATTCTCGAACAATATTCGGAGATCTGCAATCAATGTGATATATGTGCAATATCAAATTAAATAATTTCGTTATTTTTCTAAGTTTTAAGTTTTATTCAAGTATTTATATTTATTTGTTTAAAAATATCGGATGTTTTAAATAGCTAATCCAAATCTTGCTTCATGAAAGAAAACATAAATTTTGAATTAATCAACCAGAAAGAAAGATCAGCTTGGTGTGACATACCTTTATGCTCGTTTAATACAACTTTAAAAACATTAAAAAATTGTCGTATTAAAACTAAGTACAATTAGACTCTATATTGTTCAAATCAAAGTGGCTCTCACGTGTATGTGCAAAAATTGATGCATTCAATTTGAAATACCAAATTTCATAAATATTTTCACCAGATTTCACTTAACATATAATACTTTTTCAAAGATTTTGCTGCAAAAGAGAAAACCGAAATGCATTAAATGAACTAATGGTACTCATGTATGTGACACATTCACAGACTTAACAAGTTTACATCTAGTCATTATGCTAAATAACTCAAAAGTCTTTTCCATTATGCTAATTGTATCCCATATTTAGGCGCCACGGAAGAATACACATAAAGATTCTCAGTAACAGCTGTGGGAAGTGAAACAAAAGTATTTCTTGTTAAATGACAGTCTCAGTATTTCTGATTGAACTCAAACGAAGGACCTATCAATCCCGAAGGGCGTGTCTTACAACTGCATATCTACATCACAAATGTAAAATTTATGATTTGTGCTGTCCATCAGGGATCACACTTCACACATCTTGTTTTCAAATAACACAAGTGAAATTCAAGTAACTTATACGAGTACCTTAAACTGTATATACACATCTGACAATACAGATTCTGGTCAGAAAATGTTAAATTGCACCCAATACTGGCTATATATTGACTGTATGACTGTTACATCTTTTTTTATGCTCAAGCTATTTACAAATCTTAGTTTCATATCAATACTGTATATCATATCCAAATTATCTAACCAAAATTAGCTTATTACCAAAATGAAAAAGATTGCAATGTTAGCGTAGCAAAATAGGTTTGCTAATGGCCATCAACAAAGTATTATTTCTGATATAAAGACCAATTTAGTAAATTTATTTCTTCAAGTAGATACGAACGCTTATAAGAGGATGTCAGTCGTGATTTGAAGAAGGTTCTTTAATATTTGGTTCATTTCTGTTAAGATGAACTATACTGTTAGAAGAAACTTTTACCAGGAAATAACCGTAAAACGTTTGTGAGTAGGAGAAATGACTTGCTAACCATCAGTCCGGTCATAAAGTAAATTTTTGTGAAGTGCAATCTATAAAACATGCTTATGTGACCATCTCGCAGTTTGAACTAAAATATCACCAAAGAGGAGGCAAAATGCAAAATAACTGTTAGTTTAAGTTTGCTTCAGAAGTTATTCATACATGTTTGTGTTAACTACAGACTGACCCCTATAATTATCAAATACTAACCATGTTTAAATGCAAGGATTCATTGGTTTGAGTGTTAAAAATGTTGAACTTGTGTGATAAAATATAAGGCTTTATTGGAATTTTTTTATTACTTTTCAAAAGATTAATGCCATGTCCGATATATTTACAGCCGTCTAAATGACCATCAAATAAGTAATAAAGTGCAAACCCTTACTACTCCAGCTAATTTTATGTGTTAACAACATGGTACGACCAATTTTTGGGTACAAACGGGGGGGGCCGATGTCCGGGATTGAGGCATGCGCAGAGGGTCAGATCCTGTTACCTTCCGTAAGCATAAAAACATATTGTTCAACCCGATAATTTATCTGGTGCCGTCTTGCTGATTTATAGCAGTTGTGAGCAGAGATTCCACTGTAGATGATTGCAAAAGCCACTCTTCTTACAATTGACTCGGTAAGTTTACAACATTTGTTAATACATAATACTATAAATTCATATGACTCAAAAATTGTTATAATGTTTGTATATGAAATTAAAACATACAAGCTGCAAGTAAAAAAAACAACATTTAGATCATTTTGGATGGGACTTTAAAACCTGAAGTCCCGTGTAAATGTGCTTCACACATTTATTGTAAAATAACTAGTCATATCTTCATGAATGGTGTTAATTATGCTCCAAAATAAAAATTACTAGCACACTTTTGCATGAGTTGCCCGATGGCGTATATAAATTCAATATTGATATGCGTTTAATTCTGATTTGTCATTTTCTGCTGTATATGTCAATGTAATTACATGTAAAGGTAATACGTTACACGTTTATGTTCATTTCTTTACCAGGCTTGTTTTATAAATATAAAAAGGAAATAACGATATATGATATCCTTAATATTGATGTAATATAAACAAAAAACATAGACTATAAGACGGTAATTATATGTGAAAAGTTAAAACTATAAAAATAATTCTAGAAAAATCTATATTTCAACTCCATAGTATGTAAACAAGCCTGCTTCCTATTTATCGCAAGAAAAGTTACGAGTTGGCTTCCAGGAAAGGTATATAAGGTATATTGATTGGAAGTAACAAGAATTACCAGGAAGACATTTCCTAACATTTAGGCCCACAGGGTCTGTTTAACCCATTGCGAATGACAAAGTTGCTATTTATTAGATAATTACTTTTAATATTTTTGTCATTTACTTCTATCATATATAATATTTCCAGCCCAGCTTTCTCTTTTATAAAAGACGGGAGAAAGATTTTACTTAACATATACGACATACGAGCAAATTATTGCTACTTCAACATAAAGTTTTTTCTCAGGTTTCTGTTTCAATTGCATGCCTTCAATTGTCTTTCCGGTAGTGCCATCTTTTCATTATTATAATTTTGTTACTTCAGCATCAGTGATTTCACAATCTTTAATATAAGGTCTAAACAACCCGTGTTTTCAGTTTACTGTTGTCCCTGTCAACCAATCATCATTTATCGGTTCTATGTGTGTTATTATGTCGCCCGTACAAAAAGATATTTAGTTATCAGACTCTGTAAAGATTTTTACATTAATAATTAATTACTATTTAGATTTTTTCGCAAACATAATGGCATAAGAATACAACACATTATTGTACATCTTTACAAACAGAAAATATATGGCCAATTAATTTGCTTGCTTGTAGTACAAATGTACTTCTTTCCTTATTTAACTGTTAAACATTATTTTAATTGTCAAATATTTTCCTTTTCCATTTTATATTTCTGTCCTAATATTTTTTGTCTTCTGCCGATAGATATATTGTTCATGCTATTAACATATATTAATAGTAATCACATAAAGTGTAGTAAAGCTAAAAAATAAAAACGATATTACTCTAGACGATATTACACCAGTGTAATAACACTTTGACGTGACGTCATTTGCGCTATAAACATAGCGTTAAAGCGCGCTCATGTAAGCGTTACACTATAGGCGCGTCACATAAAAATGACTCTTTTTAACAGTTTACCGTCCTTATTTAATATATGTGACAAATAGAATATTAAATTCGTGTAGATTCAATACTAGATTTATTGAACTCGCCAGAGGCTCGCATAATACGATTTTATTCAACTCGTTAAATAAATTTAGTATTAAACCTACACTCATTCATTAGCCTGTATGTATTGTTTAATGCAATAAAATTAAATATTGGAGTTGAGTGAAAAACATATCGTCTTAATCTAACTGATAAGTTAACAATTTTCCAAACATGATGTAAGAGTTGATATAGAATGTATATAAAATGTTTGATAGACACATGATCACATTAAGTGTTCATACCCGGTCGGTTTTAGTGTCAAACTATCTCATTCGAGTTCTACAAAATGTCTGTTAATGTTATCTGAATATCAATTTCTGAAGTTCGATTTTGAAAACACAAAAATGGCATTCATAACCTGCATAATACCTGCAGTTAAACCACGCAAGGCAGTCACATCAAACCCTGGAGTAATATCAACACTTCTGTTGCTTGTACTTTGATCACCATGTAGGTCTTAAGTATTAAATGACCGACATAAAGATAGAATCAAGATTAGTTATAGTATTGCATTGTTTACAGCATTGATTTCATTGCAATAAAGGGAAGAACAATATAATTGGTTTTCACGTATGTTTTATACAAACTCTCACATAATGTGCTGGAAATTTCCCACGTTCTCCATTTGCTGTTGTTCCCATCCAGCAACCGATCTCTATTGGATCTATGTTTGTTATGATGTCGCCTTGGTCAAAAGATATCTCGTTATCGTCCTCTGTACAAATTGTAACATTTAAGATTTAAGAAATAAATAAGTTAATAAGATAATGAATTATTAACGAAATATAGAACATCTTAAGAAAAATAAAGAACAAAATAGGATCAATTTATTTAATGAAACTAGTTATTTAAAACATAACAAGGGTCTTGCAGTGCGAACTTTTTCAGTTGAGCAACATTGGATATCAAGAGTACGTATGTATCATTTTAAAACAATCCATTGTGATCATACCATGTATTCCAATCAAATTCTAGTTCTAAGCAATATTGTTATAACTAGTATTTAATTTTCAACAATACATAAAAAATGAAATGTGAAACAGATACCTGCTGTGTAATCGTAAAAGGCTGTCGCATCAAATCCTGGTATAATGTCAACATTTTTATTGCTTGGAGTTTGATCAATATGTGTATCTGGAGTAATAAATAAGCAATAAGAGAGATGTGCTTATCATAGAACGTTGATTTGATTTAAAGAAAAAGAAAAAAAAGAAAAAAGAAATAAACAATACCGATAGTTCAAACTTCGTCACAATTTGATCGAAGTATCGTGTACCTTTTGACCCTATGTTTAGTATTTCATTATGATTGTCTTCATATGACAGATGTATATACAAGTATAATAATATAATTATCGTCCTCTTCATAAAACAAATGTATATATGATTATATCAAGTTTTTATATTTCATTGGTGGATTAGATAGTTCACCCTCTTGATCACAGCCGTTAGCCACTTAGAGTTAAAAAAACACAGTTAAGCCACCATATCATTCCTGGGTACTGATAACATCTGTACATGACAGAGTAGATGTTATGTGCATATGACAGTAGAAAAAAATCATGATGATCAATCGCATCAAGTAACCTTCATCGTCCGGGAATCGGACACAAATCGCCCGATTCACATTCCAAAGATCTACCTTTTGAGCTAACCTGACGGTTATTTAATATTTCATAAAAAATCATATAAAGCTTTAATGTATCATGTGTTCCGAATATTAAGGCAATTTAGGAAATAATGTCCATGAACTTTCCCTTTCTTGTTAGTACAATAATTTTGATAGTATAACTAAATACAAGTATGTAGCAACTGCATCCATTCCCTTTATATTGTGTATCTTAACGGGCAAATGTAATGGCATTTCTATACAAAAAGTTAGTATACACTTTTTCAAACAGCAAATGAATGGTCGGTGTATTTGCTAATTGCACCCCGTAGTAGTTTTTAACAGTATTTCAACCGTAAATAATTTCCTATTCATCATTTATATCAACATCTTGATAGTTATTTGTCTTCTGCCTATATAAAGATATATATTGTATGTTTTATGAAATAAATGTTTTTGAGTTGAGTTGAATAAAAATAACAATGATTTAAATCTAACTGATTAGATACGAATTTTCCAAATTTGATGTCAGAGTTGATATAGAATGTTTATAAAATGTTAAATACACACATGATCATATTAACTGTTCATACCCGGTCAGTTTTAATGTCAAACTATCCCATTCTTGTCCTACAAAATGTTTGTTATCTTAACGTTATCTGAATATTAATTTCTACAGTTCGATTTTAAATACATAAAAATGGCATTCATAATAAATACCT
Organism: Ruditapes philippinarum; assembly: GCF_026571515.1. Lineage (NCBI taxonomy): Eukaryota > Metazoa > Mollusca > Bivalvia > Venerida > Veneridae > Ruditapes > Ruditapes philippinarum. The sequence goes on along the minus strand of NW_026854391.1, from coordinate 8,144 downwards.
GCAGTGAAACCGCACAAGGCAGTTACATCAAATCCTGGAGTAATATCAACACTTCTGTTGCTTGTACTTTGATCATCATGTAGGTCTAAAGTATTAAATGACCGACATGAAGACAGAAATGAGATTAATTATAGTATTACGTTATTAACATCATTGACTTCATTGCAATAAAGGAAAGAACAATATAATTGTCACGTACTTCTTGCACAAACTTCAACATAATTTGCTGGAAAAAACCCACGTTCTCCACTTGCTGTTGTTCCCATCCACCAACCAGCATCTATTGGATCTATGTTTGTTATGATATCATCTGGGTCAAAAGATATCTCGTCATCAGCGTCTGTACACATAGAAACATTTAAGATTTAATATAACATTAATAAGATAATGAATTAACGAAAGCGAGATCGTCTTAAGAAAAATAAAGGAAAACAGGATCAGTTTATTTATTCTGACTAGTTATTTAAGGTATTAGGACCCTAATGGGCACTATCAGGAACTAAAAAATTGACATCATAAGTCAGATGTATACCTTAAAGTACACCTGTATGCAAAATTTAAACAAAGTTTACCGTACGGAAATCAAGTTATGGCCACTTTTCTGAACTCAAGCTAGGATGTTATGAGGGCCCTTTTTTAGAAAGTAGGAACCTTTAAATAATCTGCAATAACATTCTAATGAAAAATGTTTTCCCATTAATTTTTGGTAAGAAACAAATAGTACCATTCAGTTAACAATCCAAATAAGCAAAATTATGGTTTCTACTTAAAATTTATGAAATATGTATAAAAATGTTACCCTACCCCACCCATTTTTACCACGTGTCTGACCATTTTTCTACTTAGGGAGCCTAATTTAAAAAATTCTTAAAATTTACCCAAATGAGTGCCTGTTTTCAAAGTTTCCCTAAATTTTTAAAAAAGTATATTGGTTGATCTTGTAAAATATGAAATACTTTTACCGTCTAGTTTTGATTATATTACACTTTGAAAATATCAGGTACCATATTTATTACTAGATTTAGCATAATTTAGCCAATAAATACCTATATAAATTTAAAAATCAAAATTAAACACTTTTTTCTTTCCAAATGGGACATGAGAGATACATAAATAATGTTAAAAGAAAAAAAGAAAGAAAAAAAAAGTTGACCCTTCTGGGGATTGAACCCATGGCCCTCATTTTCAATGTAGTTAACAGTAGTTCTAGCCTATTTGAATACTCTTCAAAGCGGAGGTAATGCATTAGGGTGCTAATACCTTAAACCATAACCAGGGTGTTACAGTTTGAACTTTTTTTCATTTGAGCTACATAAGATATCAAGAGTGCTTAAATATCATTTAAAAACAACCCGTTGTGATTTAACCAAACCAAAATATTTCATTCTAATTCTAGTTCTAAGCAATACTATTTATAACAAGAGTTTGAATTTTAAAAATACACTTTAAATGACATTTGTTACAAAAATACCTGCTCTGTAATCGAACAAGGCTGTCGCATCAAATCCTGGTGTAATGTCAACATTTTTGCTGCTTGCAATTTGATCAACATGTGTATCTGGAACAATAAATGACAGACAAAACATATGTACTTGCAATGCTTTTGAACATAAATTTTACTTCAAAACACAGAAATATCAAGAGTGCTTAAATATCATTTTAAAGCAGCACGCCTCCAGATTCATGCTATTTTCATGAAAATTGAGAAAATGCATAGATAAGTTAAATATTGTGAAGTGAAAAAAAGTTATAATTTCCACATTGCAAACAGCAATTACAAACCCATGTAAATCAACAAAAACAGCTCGAAATATGCAAAAAATAGCCCTTACTGCGTTACTAACGCAGCAGAAATATGGTAAAGATACTGCAAAATTGGTCATGAATCGCACATAACATAGAAATTAGTACTTTAATTTTGAATCTTTTTACCTTTCTTAAAATCCCAGTACTTTTTTCTCAAAATTTATTTTCTTGAAATATTTTGGTTTATCTGGAGGCGTGCAGCTTTAAAACAATCCTTTTTTTAACCAAAATATTTCATTCTAATTCTAGTTCTGAGCAATTCTTTTAAAACAATTATTTGAATTTTAAAAAAAAACTATAAATGAAATTTGTTACAAATACCTGGTGTATTATAGAACAAGGCTTTCACCTCAAATCCTGGAGTAATGTCAACACTTTCGTTGCTTGCAGTTTGATCAATATGTGTATCTGGAACAATAAATGACCGACAAAACAGATGTACTTGCAATAATTTAGAACATAAATTTTACTTCAAGACAAAGAAATAAACAATACCGATTGTTCAACTTTCAGCACAATGTGATTGAAGGATAATGTAACTGCAGGACTCTTCACGACTTTCTCTATATATCCCTTTGCATATGTACAAGAAGAATGCATTTCATTTTTCGTTTTTGTTGAAATAAATTCGAATTGCTATCTTAAAAAGTAATGATAATCTTAACAATAAAATCTTCTCATGAAATATGTATTTTTTGGCTATTTATAATCCTATGGTAAATATCAAGTAAAATTCATTTGATTCAAACAACTTAAGGCTTTTAGAAAAATAGTTTTTTTTAAAGAAGATTGAAAATTATATAATGAAGAAACAATATGCATAAAAACATTGGAATGTTAAAACTTTATGTGAAACTTCAATTTCATAATAGTTAACTGTCAATTGAGAAATCGCCTTAAAACGTTAAACATGCCATATGTACCTAAAATGCCAAACCTATTGTCCATTATGCACGCGTCAATCAGAAATTATTAAAAATGCAATGATTTAACCTCTTCTCAATGGGCTTGATTCTAATGTATTGAAGTACTTTACAACTCTCCATACATTTCGTTAACTTTTTAAAATTAACAAAAAAAAAATGACTAGAATTATCATTATTTTTTATAACAAGTACTGTACCAGTTTTGTATAAACTGGTCATTAAATCCTAGTGTTTAAAGAAATTAGAAGACATTTAAATAAACTAAGAGTTCCAGTTTTCTGTTCTTACTAAAAAGAAAACATGACATACCCACATTATATTCAGATTGCCATGGACATAGGAAGTAAGTACACCCCATGCTCATGTTTTGTTTTATAGAGCAATAAGGTAGTTCTATACAAACCACTTCTTATTTACCTTTTTACCCACAATGTGGTACATTACATGGTAATAGAAGAATAATTACCAGATATTGATACAACGTACAATTTGGTGTACTCTGTTTGAAATCTTAAATAATTCAAGAAATTGCAGTTGAAATTTATCAACAATACCTACATTTTAGATTCCTCAATCTTCCGAATTGTACAAAATAATGAAGAGAACTTGTTTTATTTTGAATCGAGATTTCATATATGACCAGTCTTTAAATTAACAATGGTATGTTCCTTTGGATCACCCAATTCTTCGTCAGCTCTTCCATTTCACTCTCTAATATCCCTCTCGTCAGTTCTTCTTTTTTATTTTTTTAATACCAGTCTAAGATGTACTTATCCGCATTATTGTAGTAAGACAGACACAAAATGTATTTTAACATTTATTTTAGACTTATTTTAGATTTACTTTGTTTCTATGCTTGCGATAATTTTAAATAGGAAGTTAAAACTTATTTTATAAGGTGTAACACCTAAACTGGTTGGTGCGTTTCGAATTTTTTTCATTATCTCAAATATTCTAATTAATAAATATTCTCATCAAAACAATCATCTGACATATTGTTTGGCAACATCTTTCATTTGTTTTTTTTTGAAGACATGCAGTTAACAGCCTTTTCTTGTATTGTTTTGAAATTATCAGTTATAAATGTTTTTCATAAACCGAGAAACAACCGTTTATACTATTTGTTATGAAAGTAACTGACGGAATTTAAAGAAAGGTGTCGCACAAATGAGATAAATGAAACCAGAGACACTCATTAACGGTTATATCTATGTCAGCAAGTCTATATGTTTACGTATCTCCCCTCGTCAACAAAAAAGACTATTACAAATACAAAATTATTGACTAGTGCGCTATTGATTATCATAATATAAATAATCTTAGATTAAAAAAGCAAAGTGTCAAGTTTGAAAATATTATTGTATGCCTAATAACAGGGATGTTTTCAGATAAAAATTCTTGGTAAGAAAAAAAAAAACAACTACCGCTTGTTTTTTTTTATAAAAGCCTAGATAAAAGAAAAACTTAAAGAAGATGAGGCCAGACGATCAATGACTACTCGAACGATGCGCACGCAATAGTAATTCAAAAATATAGTCATCAATGTGGTGTAACTTGTAATTATTTTAGGTAAGTAATAATTGCGGAATATCAAATTATCAAAGAATGACAAAACCAAACGATTTAATTTTATGAGAACGCTTATATTAATAATTATAAACGTTGTTAGACAGTTCGTAAAAATCAAATGAATAGAAACGACGTATATTCGAACTAGAAATGTGTCCATAGGACACGGATGTCCCCACACTCCACTGTTCTGTCAATTTTATGACTCTAGGTTTAATAGTTTTTAGACTACATGTGCCAAAAGTTGAAAACTCAAAATATTTTACTAAGTAAAGGGCAAGAACGTTACAAATACTGAATAAATACACAAGCAAACCCCAAGGTGCATTAGTACACATGCTGACCAACAATCTTGTAAACTTTCAGGCGTACAAGTTAAATACTTTTTGAGCTATGACTGAATAAGATGAAAATTGCAAATTTATACAACTGTTAGTCAAGGGCAATAACTCTGACAAAATCCACATGCAAAGTCCCAGGTGCATAGCTTTACAATGATGTTCATCATTATTCCTGTAAATTTGGTTGATTCTAACTCAAGCACTTCAGTAACAAATAACACAACATAATGAAACGGTATTTACTAAGTCAAGGACAATAACTCTACAAATACTGGAAAAATCGACATTCCGAATCCAAGGTGCACAACTACATATGCTGAGCAACATTCTCGTAAGGTTTCATGACTCTATGTCAAATCCTTTTTGAGTTATATGCGACACAATTTGAAAATTGCGAAATTTTACTAAGTCAAGGGCAATATTTCTTAAAATAATATATAAATCCACACAAAAATACCCAGGTGAACAACTACACATGCTGATCAACATTCCCGTAAGGTTTCATGACTCTATGTCAAATCCTTTTTGAGTGACAAGCGACACAAGCTGAAAATTGCAAAGATTTACTAAGTCAACGGCAATGCATAATAACATTCCTATTAAGTTTCATGAGTCTAGGTCAAATACTTATTGAGTTACGTGCGACACAAAAGAGAACGGAGGGACGGTAGGAAGGACGGACAGACAAGGGTAAATCTAAATGCCATCCCCCCCTTTATAGTGGGGGCACAATAAAAGTCCGCTGTTTATATATATTTAACATAAATGAAGAAAGACGTTTTCCCGAGTTTTCATATAGACATATAGACAAAATTATAACTGTTCTATAGAATTTCTTTAAACTTAGCATGTAATTAGAATATAATAACGGAAACATTTTAAACGGTAAAAATGGGATCACCGTGTCATTTTTGAGTTATCTGCCCTTAAAATTGGAATTTTCCGTTAAATTCAAGGGCAGATAATTTACAATGAAGCGAAACAATACATTTTTTTCTTATTTTCATGAATCTTACCTTCGTGGAAATCAATATGCAAATTTAGAGTGGTTATTTTTCACTACTTTTTCGCTTAACCTGTCCATTTTTTCTTATAAATTGGCCTATTTTTTATGAATTTTAAGTACCTTTATTTTCATTTATTACAGAAACAATATAAGGAACTGCATGTATTCAACAATCAAACGACAAACATTATCCAGAAGTAAAAAACAAGAATTCCTTTACGTAAGTTATCTGACCTTTAAATGACCTGAAATAAGTAGAAAATTCTGATTTAGAGCCAGATAACTCAAAAAAGAGAATGGTGACCCTAATTTTTTTTCGCTTAAAATGTTTCTGTTATCATATTATAACAACATGCGAAGTTTAAAGAAATTCTTCTTACATAGTTTGATAATTTGAAATCTTCCCTTGGCAATGAAATGTCTTAAGGAATCAAATACTTAACCTTTTGAGAGAATTTCCGATTCCGAAGCGTTTTCAAAATCAAGAAGATAATTGTAAAGCCAATCAAATGTAAGTCTATGGTCCGGAATTTGATGCCAACATTGAAGAATCGTGTTGTAAAATTCAACAGGACATTGTACTTGTCCTTTTGGTATTGGTAGCCGGAAATCTCCACTCGATATCTCATGCAAAGTCCTTTCCTTTTCCAAACCTGTAATAGGTACGATATAACATTATTTGAAATATTTTGAGAGAGAGAGAGAGAGAGAGGGAGAGCAGTAGAAATCTTAAATGTTACAATGTGTTTATAAGAAATGATTATAACATAAGCTTTGAAGCTACTTAAAACAACATGTGTATGCAATTCGTTTTTTCTTTGTATTTATATACAGATAAGCATGATTATAATTATAACGGCGAACCGATATAATATTAGAATTCTACTAAAAAAGGCAATTGAAAATAAATAAAACTCCGTGACCTACCAACTGTTTGCCCTGGCTAAGCTTCCACTACTATACTGTAAAACCACTACTGAGGTAGATACCAAATGGCATAGGCAAACAACAATTAATCTAAATGGATACTTTTTATCCCGTTTTAAAACATAACTGTTCAGTAACAATTATGTTTTGAAGTGCATCGATACAATAAGTATCAGTTTTCAATCTTGGTTTCCAAATACTGGATGTTGACAGCATCATTTTTGGCTTAAGGTTTACGGGGTGGGGGGCATTCATCCCTTCATGTATATTTCTGTGAACACTCAGCTTCAATGACTTTCTTTTCTGCGTGGTTTTAAAACTACACTTTAGATTTTGTCATTAATTTTGATAATGAAAAATTGACTATAACACACCTTAAAATTAAGAAATTGACAAATACGTCACACACAGTAAAGGTTTTGAAAAGGTGAGCCATGAAAAACTTCTATTGAAAATGCATAATTATAGTATAAGATGTCAACACTTATATGGACCAGAAGCTCCAAAGGGCCGATGGCCGGATCCGTTCTCTTTCTTTATTACATAAATGATCCCCAACAGGATATCCAGTTAAAAAATTTGCATATTTGCAGATGATAAATCTATATACCTAACATACACATCAAGTCGCAATTAAACACCCTTCAAAAAGACTTAAATGCCCTAGAAAATAAGTACGATCGGGACAGCATTGGACAGGAGGAAATACTTCATATCAACTTACTATTCCTTTATGAAACTGTATTAGATGTGGTTGCATTTGCAAAATTTCCTAAATGATCTATAATGGAACGCGTACATAAACACGTCAATCAAAAGGGCAAACCAAAACAGTGACCACTTAATATCCTTTAAGGCTATATTAATTAATTAAGACGCTTGTTAGACCACGAATTTGAATTTTAAGTTTGACCATTATTCCCAGTGTCAAATCCAAATTAATCAGATTGAAGCTGTCTAGAGAAGATCTGCGAAATGGGTAAAATCTGACTTTAGACGCACATTCAGCGTTACCCAATTGCTACAGTCACATAAAAGGCGCTAACTAGATATTCGCCGTACTGGCTCTCCATAATGTTAACATCACCAATGATATAGTCGCCATTCATGTAAAAAAGATATCTAGCATTACCTGATAGAATGTAATGAGTATTTGAGGGATGCTTTCTAGCGCCAATTTAGATAAATACAATAGGTATATTTAACTTTTCTTAACATTTTTACTCTTAACTTTCATAGCAAATTATAGATAAACCTGCATACGGCACTTCACCAAAAGTGATAATTTCATAAATCACAACTCCAAACGACCATACGTCAGACTTTGTACACAACACACTTTCATCTGCTAATACTTCCGGTGCTATCCATTGCCATTCCGTGTCGCCTTAATAATATAATAATATCATGTAAAATCAAGCAAACATCAATAGATTACCTTGCTTACTCTTTTAAAGTGAAATGAGTTGTTTGTCATTAATTTCCGAGAAATGAATAAACTTTTGAAAATAGTGATTAAAAATGTAAAGACTATTTTTAACTTTTCGGAAAAGATTACCGTTTTTATTG
>NW_026854390.1:0-13105 GCF_026571515.1 Ruditapes philippinarum | reverse complement strand
CCCCAAAGAAATATTCAAATCCCGGACGAGCCCCCAATTTCTGTTACGAGCCAGGCGTAACGAGAAAGAAAAGCCAGCAACAAACTTGTAACAATAACAAATTTATTACAGAAAACTTATTAAAGAAAAATAAAATAACAAATTATGTTTACAAATACCTGAAGTCCAAATAAAAATGAAAATTACAAATGTCTAGTCTGATCCTGGAATGATCCTTTTTGAATAGCACAGTTAAATCCAAGTTAAATCCAAGAACACTTTAGAATAAATTCCCACAATAAAATCCACAAGAATAATTTATTTTTAAAATCCAAGCTCCAATAATTCACTTAATATCCAAGTTGAATAATACTCCAAATATATTGATTTCCTAAAAGGTAACTGATGACTTAATAGATCACTGATGAGCTTAAAAGGTAAAAGTAATGAAAAATGTCTCCTTATATATATTAACTAAGAAGTTTCTAGAATAGTCTTCCATTTACTACAGTAATCATAATCTAGCAACTTCACCAATAAAGATCATTCCAGAAATTTCTATCTAAATATAATGCATGAGTTTTTTTACAACAGTTAAGAACGTTCTAGTACATACATGTAGTTTATGTTCTAAAAATAGAACAATGATAATATTGGAAATACCAACTGGTCAGATACAAACTATATACATGTAATATGTTGCATACATAACAATGGGGTTCTCGAGCTTATTGGTGTATTAATGCGGTTCACAACAGAGCTTTTTTTAGATGTCGGAAAGTACACTCCTAATGATGGTGTTTCAGGTGACGTGGGTTGGATTCCTCCGTCAGTTAGGCAGTGGAAATCAGTTTCTCTGTATTGGTCACGCTTATCTCATATGAACACAGAGAGAGTCAATAAACGAATAGCACTCTGGGTAGCGTCAAAGTCCAATCGTTTGTGTAGAAATTGGCCATTTTTGATTAAGCAATTTTTCTATGACAATCATTTGAACACGTATGATAATATCTTACAGCCCTTGCCAACATCTTTTGTACAGAAAGTCAGTAGTATTGTCTATAATAAGTACATTACCAACTGGAAAAGACAGAATTAATAGAAATACGGGTCCTTCTAGGCGAGGCGGTAATAAATTCCGGTTGTATAAATGCGTTAAATATGAATATGTCACTGAGCAATATTGCAAATTGATTCTTCCGCCTAGACACAGGTCCGCATTTTGTAAGTTTCGGTGTGGGGTTGCTCCCATTAGAATTGAAACTGGCAGATACGAAGGTTTGCCAATTAATGAAAGAATTTGTCCATTTTGTGAAACTACAGAAAATGAATATCATGTATTGTTTCACTGTCCAGTGTACTGTGAAATAGAGAAAAATTGTTTAATCGTGCAATAGATCATAATGACTTATTTTTAACACTATCTGATCCCAATAAATTTGATTTTTTGTTTTCCAACCCAGATATGATAAGAATCTGTGCCAAAACCTGCTATCTTATATTACAAAGACGGGCAGTTTTAATTTGTAAATAATCTTTCTTAATTAGATTGTATGTATAATTGCATATACTTTTCCAACTTAAACTGATTCTAATCTGTCTGCGCTTATGCGTTTATTATTTATTTATTTATTTATTTATTTTTATTATTATACTTTTTTATAAATTCATTTAGCCTATTCCTTTAGTTCATTTAGTTTTTATCATTTATTGTTGTGTTCCCTTCAAATGATTTCATATAATGTGTATATGATGTTTGTACAGTCTCTTATAACTCCACTATGGAGTGGCAATATACTTTTTATTATGACTGAATATATATACATGTATATATATATTAATATATATTGATTGTAGCTTGTATGAATGTTTATTGATTAGAATTAATAAAATAAAATAAAAATATTAATCTAGTATCCAATCAAGTCCTTCTAATTAATGACACTTTTACGACGTGTTAATAATACATGATGACCGGCAATTAAAATTAGAATTATTCATTCATTTGTATATACTTTAAATAAAGAAGCACATTATTATTATAGTTATGTAAATGTTATTAATAGACATATAACAGAAAGGACAATGAAACACGTATGCTACAACAAAGTGTGCGTTTAATCTGAAAGTGCTATTCAAGTCATCTGAAATGTTTGATAAGAGGGCATGAATTGTTGTCAATCCGCGCAGTCTGACAAGATGAAAACGTTTCATCCCTACAATTATTCTCTAATTCCTCATATTATTAAATGAATAAATTCAAATAAAGAGATACACTCATGAGCGATTTTCTCATATTCTCGTCTCCTAAAATTAAAGCTAAATAATTCATTAAAATGTGATTGACACTTAATTTGATGTATAAAACCTGAGTGTTTTATATCTTCACAATTCTAGTACATAAATGTTGGTCTTTTTTCAGCCAATAGATGTTATCGGCAACTCGGCATATGTGGGTTGGTTTTTCGGTACAAACACACTTTACCGTTATAGTTTCACTGTGCACTACCAGTCACAATAGATAAGCATTTTGCACTTATTTTCTAAGCTGTAACTGTAAGCGTTTGTTTGTACGTACATAATACCTACAGATTAGCTGTGAAAACCTAAAATATTTTTAATTCGGGAGTAAGTCTATTTAGTATAAAGTATAATTCTGTTCAAATCATAAAAATGTTCATCGGTGTGTTATCACTGATTTACAACATAAAACGCTTTTGGACTATCATGGAAATTTATCGAAGAACTTTCTGTACATACACTTATCAAGGCATTCAGACCAAGAACATTTTCTGTAGAGAAAACCCTAGGTGCAACCGCATATCACGATACTTCCCAATTCAGTCAATTTCGGTATAATAATGTAATTAACATGTTTAACGTAAAAATGAAATTTTGGTTCTGCATTTTTTTTTCTTTGTGTCTCCCCTTTATTTTTTTTTTTTTTAAATATTTTTATATCCTTTTTTTGTTATCCCAATGACGTGGAAGTAAATTAGAAAAAAAAATGACAAATGTTGATGTCTGATGACCACAGAAATATAATGTTCAGTTGTTTAGAAATGTAAGTGACGTCAAATGATTGGGAATGTAAAATTACATGCCAAAAGATTAATCTTAACATTGAAATTTCATTTAAAATGAAAAGACTATTATTTCTTTACATCTTCCTTAACTAAGATTGAACTATTCTCAATACTCAATCAACAATGTTCATTTCCGTTGCCAGTCTAAATATGTTTATTGCTATAGAATTGCAGACATTAAAGTAGTGTTTTGTATGATATACAAAAGCTTCAGCGTAAAGTTCAAGACACTTGAAGTACATGCAAGTTTAAAGATCCCTTTTAGAAAATAAAAAAAAATTATCTTGTTCCTTATTTTAGACTAAAAGTTAACTACTTAAATGTGTATCCAAGCATAAGGATTATATATTGCTAAATATATTGATGAAATAGTATGTAGATTTTATATTTAACGCAAAATGCCGTGAAGCGCAAGTTCAACGCTCTTTATATCTCTTTAATATTTATGAGATTTTTTATTTAATAAAACTGTGTTTAAACATTGTTATTGACAATGCATTTTTTCTTAAAAGCTAATGCCAAACAAGTGATACGAATAATTTATATGTTTTTTATGTATGCAATTATGTATGCAATAAGTATTTCTGCATCATGCAAGCCTATTGTTTGTTAAAGTGACATTTAATTGCATTTTACATTGAATAAAACGATTCCTTGCTGGATTCTAATTTATTTTGTCTAGAGTGATTATTGGTTAGGATTAAACACGCAAAGCAGTCCTCAATATCCTTTTTAATATGATTTACCGTCCTATTTCAACGTAGATACTCACATGATTTTAGGGTGTCTACTCATAAGATTTATTTGCAAACAAAACTATTATGTTTCTTTCCAATATTTTTCTTTATATCTAACAAAGCTTAAAAGGGTAATGGTAATGCAACTGTTTATATAACATGGTAAAAAACGTTTAAAATAACCAGACATCACCGGAAACTTTTGTACCTCCAATGCAATTCTTAAATTTATGAAACTTAAAAATGATTCCCATTTCTTCAACACAGAGCATTGGAATTGATGTAATTCGTCTTAAGTTTATTAGTAAATAAGCTCTTTTAGTGAAATATCAGAAATTCGGACAATTAATATTTAAGCCTATTCATAATATCAATACAACGTCATACTATAGGTATGAATATTTGACAAATCAAAAAATATAATACCGATCTCCAAAGGCAGTAAATATCTTATGACAAATGCTGAAGAGAATCAACACTTGTCTTTATCTCCGTTTGTCAGATCCAAATACCAAAAAAGTTATCAATCGTTACATTTTTAATGATTGGCAGTTTATAGATATATTCTAAAATTATTCATTTGTTGGCACTAAATATCACTATAATATAGACATATCCTTAATAATAATGAAAAACATGGATTATGGAACAAAGAGTACTTAAGAGTTTAAAATCATATTAAATAGCACCAAAATATTTGCAATATACATGTATTTTCTGCGTTGTCGTCCTGTGTCACTAAAAGAATAGCTTACACAGGAATCTGATGTTGAAAGTGCTGACACTCTAGACCTGGTACAGCGGTCATGGACCTGATTAAGGGGTACAAAATGCTCCTTAAGGTATTTTGGGGCTGTGTCAGACTTTATTTTATGGACATGGCAAAGAGTTATCTGATCAACTCTTTTGGAGACCGGTAACCGGTTAAGAACCTTAAATTGCTCTGGCCCAACATGTGACCTGCTGTCCTTATTCAAAACAAAACGAACCAATTTATTCTGGGTTGTTTGGAGCCTTTTTTTCTTCCAATACTGAGTCAAACTGGGGTACCAAAAAGAACAAACATAATCAAAATGGCATTGAATTAAGGACATGACCAAGAGTTTCCTAGTGTGGAGATCCAAGAATTGACTTTTCCTATACAAGTATTTCAGCCGGGCATTTGCTTTCGTAACCACTGACCGTGCAATTTCTTCACAGGAAAGGTTCTGGTCCAAAGTTGCACCGAGATATTTAACTGAGCTGGTAGCCTGGATATTTATACCATTACATGAAATATTTAAATTGCCTTTTGACCTTAACATTGGTTTTGAACCAAACAGAATAGATTCTGTTTTGCCAAGATGAAGTGAAAGCTTGTTATCGACAAGCCATTCACTAACATACTCCATCTCAAGTGATAAAAGAGATTCAATGTCGGAAGTACTTTTACCACACACAAGAATCCCAGAGTCGTCGGCATACAATAAAAGTTTGTTTCTGACAACAGCCGACATATCATTAACATAAATTAAAAATAGAAGGGGGCCCAATATTGATCCTTGGGTACCCCACAAGTGACGGAGCCTGGCTGGAATAAACACCCAGATACCTGAACTAACTGTTGCCTATCTGAAGATAAGATTGAAACAATCGGACAGCATCAGAACTGAGGCCAATAGCATTCAGTTTCATTAATAAAATACTATGATTGACCGTGTCAAACGCTTTCTGCAAATCAAGGAGAACCATTCCCACCATGTTACCTTTATCCATTTGAAATTTTACAAAATCAGATAAATGGATAAGACACGTGTCTGTAGAAAAACCGCGTCTAAAAACCGGACTGAAAACTGTATAAAATCTTGTTTTTACTCAAATACCCTTCCATTTGATCATATATGGCCCTTTCAAAAATTTTTCGAAAAAAACACACAAAATAGACACTGGCCGATAATTACCGACTTCAGTTTTATCACTTTTCTTATAAAGAGGGATAACCCGTGCATTCTTAAGATCATCGGGAACAGAACCCTGAATAATGGAGAGATTGACTATATGAGTCAAAGGACATGCTATAACTGTTGCACTGTCCCTTAAGAACCTACTGGGGATACCATCTAACCCAGTGGCCTTATTAGCACTGAGCCTATTAAGGTAATTTAGAATTTTGTTCTCTGAAACAATTGAAAATGAAAAGCTATCTGGAAAAATACCTTTAGACACATAAAATTTTCTTACAAAAGATTTATCACATTTAAAACAACTTCTTGGTAATTTTTCAACTAATTTTTCAGCAACAGTAGTATAAAAACTGTTAAATTTTTCAGCAACATTTAAAAAATCAAAGCAGATTTCTCCATTCATTTTTAAACCAATGTTACTAGAAGAACTAACACCTTTTTTCGATGGTAAACCAAGCTGTTTTAAAGATTTCCAAAGAGATTTGGAGTCAGATTTATTGTTTTCAATACTGTCTTTAAAATAGTTTTTCTTGGCATTGTGAATTAGAGACTGCGTATTATTTCTAAGCTCTGTAAAACTATTATAATGATCTAACGTTTTATTGTTTTTATACAAGTTAAAAGCTTTGTCTCTGGCACTTATACTTTGCAAAATGTCATCACTTATCCACGGTTCTGTCCGTTGTTTGATTCTAATTTCCTTTACAGGTGCACTTTTATTTAACACAGATAGAAAAATATGTTTAAAACTAAGCCAAGCTTCGTTAACATTGTCACTGAGTATTACAGAACTCCAATCTGATGATAATAAGGATTGTTGAAAGTCTTCTCTGTTGTAATTTTTTTGAGATCTTATTTTTACAGTATTATGTTTCCCAATAGAAGAACGTGTTATTTTCCGAGTACAGAAAATCATGGAATGGTCACTCACAGATATATCAACAACTCCACAATTTGAAATTTTATCTTTGTCTGAAACAAGAATAAGATCAATTGTTGTAGATGAAGAGTTCGAGATTCTTGTAGGATCTTTGATCAACTGTGTAAAATTGAAAGTTCACAGCAAGATGTTAAACTGTTAAGAAGTGGGCATTTATCACCACAAAAGTTGGTATTGAAGTCACCGAAAATTCTTTACCAAAGGTTGGAAGCTTTGGTAGAAAATCTTTTGCTTTTAATGGTATTTCACTATGGAACGGCCTTCCTCAAAATCTTAGAGATATTCAATCTTCCCACACCTTCAAGCATGCCATCAAAGCCCATTTAATGGCCAGTTAATTTTAGTTTATTTTTCAAAAGTATTTGAATCTTTTAATAGTCTTAATAGAGTCCCAGATTTTACTTATTCTTAAGTTTAAGCACAACACACATATGTTGTGTCCTTTAGTAATTTACCCTTTTTAGCTTGCACATTTAACGTTTTATAATATTTTTATTAAATTTTTACAGTTTGACTGACAATTTCTGTGATGCACTATTTCATGATTTATTGATGTGATACAAACTTGAACTGTGATTTTAATGTGATACAAACTTGGACTGTGATATATTGTGATCTCAACTAAATTATTGCAATTTATGTCTTATTAGTAAAAGAATTAATTTCAATTTCATACAAATTAACATGACTTTCTGTGTCATGCCTCCAATATCAGGGACCACAATGGAAATAAGAGGAATCCTTTCCTCTTTTTTGTGTTATCCCTGGTATTGGTGGGCACTACATGGCTCATATATTTATATTTTGTCGTATACTTATGTCATGTGATATTTCTAGTCTCTTTAATATTTTGATTATTGTTATATGTATTGTATCATTATGCATCATTTTGTCATTGCCATGTCATGTACACTTTTACCGAATAAAATTATTATTATTTTTAAGGCCTAAAGAAGATAAGACTTAAATAGTTTAACAGTTTTACCTTGAATCCAATTCGGATTGTTCCTGTGTATTTATTTATTTATTTATTTGACATTAGCTATGATAAAAATAAGTTATAAAAAACGAAAGGAAACGTTCCTTGATAAAATTGTCCAAAACTAAATTTACCAGTAATAATTATACCCCCACAAACGAAGTTTAGGGGGGGTATATAAGAGTCAGCTTGTCGGTCGGTCGGTCGGTTGGTCGGTCGGTCGGTCCGTCCGTCCGTCGTCGGTCCACCTTCATGGTTTCCGGACGATAACTTGAGCTAGGAATGAGATATTCCAATCAAACTTGGTGTACAGCAAGCTTGTATGAATACCTGGGTTGGTATTGCATATGGACCCCCTGGGGTCAAAGACTAGGTCACCATTACTAAAAATAGAAAAATGGTTTCCGGACGATAACTTGAGCTAGGAATGAGATATTCCCAATCAAACTTGGTGTACAGCAAGCTTGTATGAATACCTGGATTGGTATTGCATATGGACCCCCTGGGGTCAAAGACTAGGTCACCGTTACTAAAAATAGAAAAATGGTTTCCGGACGATAACTTGAGCTAGGAATGAGATATTCCAATCAAACTTGGTGTACAGCGAGCTTGTATGAATACCTGGGTTGGTATTGCATATGGACCCCCTGGGGTCAAAGACTAGGTCACCGTTACTAAAAATAGAAAAATGGTTTCCGGACGATAACTTGAGCTAGGAATGAGATATTCCAATCAAACTTAGTGTACAGCAAGCTTGTATGAATACCTGCCTTGGTATCGCATATGGACTCCCTGGGGTCAAAGACTAGGTCACCATTACTAAAAATAGAAAAATGGTTTCCGGACGATAACTTGAGCTAGGAATGAGATATTCCAATCAAACTTGGTGTACAGCAAGCTTGTATGAATACCTGGGTTGGTATTGCATATGGACCCCCTGGGGTCAACGACTAGGTCACCGTTACTAAAAATAGAAAAATGGTTTCCGGACGATAATTGAGCTAGGAATGAGATAAAACAAGCTTTCTTGAAGACCTGGTTGATGTTGCAATTCTTTGTACTCATTTTAATCTTCATAAATTATAGTTCAACTTCAAACTATTGTTCACACCACTTATTTTTCAAACGTAATGGTTGCTTGTGGGGGTATTAATCACCTTCAGTGATAGCCCTAGTTTTGTTTTATTTGGCTATTTGGGTATAAATACTTGCGAGAAAATTGTAGAAGGTAATTGCCATGGTAATATAAATAAATTATACATTGATAATACATGCAAATGCATCACAATATATTAAATCAACATTTGGATATTGAATACACATGTTTTGAAAGCCATAGCTAATTTCCTAGATCTACATTGATTTAATATAGAGGTAACTTAATAATTGTGCGTCTAACTTATATATATTCAATTTGATAAGATAAAAAGCGATTAATCGAATTCCATACAATATATTTATATATATCATATATATAGCATGTGAAAAAATATAATCTTAATTTAAAAATCTTCGTGAGTGTTTGTAACAAGTAGTTTCATGTTTGTTCATACGTTATAAATAAGAATATGTGGAGCTCTTCATTTAGATAATTTGGTGTACAAAGTTTAAATGTTAATGATTATTACGATTACATTTCATGTTTGTCATGAAAAATTAATTGATTATTAACGTCCCAATTGTATAGCAAATAACATTTACCTTATTTATTACATGATTTGCAGTAGATTACTGAATTATAACGGTTAATTATATTCTGATAATTTCACAGTAATGATTGCCAAATATAATTTCACAGTAGCCGAACTATATTTGGCGTAAAAATAAAATATTTATCATTAATGAATGTTTTTTTCAGCGTAAATGTAGTCAATCATAATAAAAAATGTACGTGATAACTGTAGTTCGTAAATATTTACGAACGTTGTGCTGAAAAACATCTAAAATCTAAAAATAATCATGGAATTATATTTTGCTTCAACATTGTGACGTCATTATTTGATGACGTCATGAAGATAAGAGCATGACGTTATGCGGCAAAAATCAGTAAAATGGTGTAAAAATCGTTAAAAAATCATGAAATAAACAGAAAATTTGTTTGTTTTACATGTAAGATCAAATAATATTTCACTCGTGAACCCCAGCTATTATATTTTCACTCGTGGCTACGCCACTCGTGGAAAATATTGCATCTGGTGTTCACTCGGTGAAATATTTTTCGATCTTACACTGAAACAAACAAATATCCTCTATTTATTACTAAAAAAATCCGTTTCATTTTTTTCAAACAATCAGATGAATCTCATCCTGGGATTAAAGTTCTTCCACAAATGAATGAATTTATTTATTAAATTACTAATTCAATTGCCGGATTCATCAAATGTTTGAACGTCGTTACAAATACACGAAATTAAATTCCTACTGTAAATAGCGATTCCTTTTTTTTGTACCGATGAGGAACATTTTAATCACGTTAACGTACAATATTCGTGTGCAAACAGTTAAAGATACAATTTATAATATTACGTGAGACTGCAATTCCTTCGAGAATCGATCATACGATAATGGAAATAATATAATTTCAGTATTTATAAATGTAACAAAATATTTCATTTGATACATGTATATTTTATTCATTATATGTTTTAATGAACTGAATATTTTTCATTGTGGATGTTATTACATTCTCCAGAATCATACTTGAAATTTAGTTTGAGAGAGCATATACAACTATATTTCGATAACATGTTAAATTTTTTACAGAGAAATTTGTTGCACGTTTTAGGCACAAATGGTACAAAATCAATCGATTACGTCATACAAAACTTGTCATTAACACGTTTCATGTTGGCATGCTGATTTGCAAAGAATATATCAAATATTACAAATTCTGAAATCTGCTTTAAACTGTAGTCTGATTAATTTTTTCGACTTGGAATGGTACCAGAATGAACAATTAAAAGAAACATGTAAGATTTACGTCATTAATAATAAAACTTAAACGTCTTTAGGAAGAATGCTGCCTTCCGCACTTCCGGGTGATGTAACCCTGATTCACATGGCGTAGATCAAATACTGCAAGAAAACGAAAGAGGTTACAATTGAAGCCATCAACCTCCAATGTTATACAAGGTGTTTGATTAAACGGCTCATATACTGAAGGAGATGCAATATTCTTTGACAGGTTTATGTCCCCTCGTAGACTGGTGCATATCCCACAAAATTTGGCACAGAAATAAAATACTAACGGCTATTTTGTTATCCAAATCGTGCAAAATTTGTCTTGAAAATGATGCCGAAAATGACGTAATGGTCACGTGGTATACTTCATTGCCATGGCCAGTTGCCTTATTACTAATTTTAGGCAGATTAAGTCATAATAAAATTTTAATTAGGTGATTTTTATAAAATCTTTGCATGTTGCATGTTTTTGAAAATGAACCTCTAAGATACATGTAACTGCTTTGAATACTATGATATTATTACACTTCAAATATATTTAAATAATGTAATTCTTTTACTTACGGTCATTGCTCGTACACGTGTTATATGTAAGTGAATGGTAAATAAGAGATGTAACGTCAAGAAAAATATTTCAGGACTTAAATATATGGTTTAACTATAAATTCTCCATAAAGTGTTTTTAAATCTGTCCGATCCTTATCTGTCAAAGTTACCGTTACGAAACTGACACATCAAGGTATGTGTAGCTGATATTTCGTTTCTGAGTAATAAGCATTTTTGGAAATAAATTGTACTTTTTATCTATATGAAAAAGGATATTATAATAATGAATAAACATAAAAACTTTTTATTCATGTATTTTTATCTTATTTTTATTTCGGATGTTTATTAATCTATTTATTCATTTATTTGTAATTAAGTTCTTATTTTAATATTGAAAGTTTTATCTGTCACAAGTTAAATACTTAAAAACAAAACTTTCATAATGACAAAATATGTTTAAAATTTAATACGAGCTTTTGACCAACAATAATCATGCACTGCATAATGTTTAGAAGAAGTTTTCTTAAAATTGTTTTAGGAAATTATTGTCCTTTTTATTTTGTCTTATATCGGACTTTCTATTGAATTCATTATTTATTAGTAAGCGATTTGATACATAAGCACTACTGTCATGGTCTCTGTTATTATTGATAAAGATAGAAATATAAGCAGTGAATAAAAAAGTTAAATGTTGATGCTGCACATCAATGACGTCACCAAATGATGAGAACAGTCACAGCTAATGTACGAAATCAGACTTGAAAATCGCTCTATGTTACAGCTAAATATCCGAAGCACTAATTATTTTTTCTCCATGTTCTTGGTGTCTGAAATTCTGAAATGTTTGTCTGTTGCAACAAAGATTAAAACGTCTGGTCGAAGCAAAATAAATTGGATAACGAGTTAAATTGAAATGATTGGTAAAATTAAAATATATTTAAGACAATATGTGCCAAAAATATGGCCATTTAGATATTTGTTCGAATTGCATAATGTTCGAATGACTTTGATTTATGTCTTTATTTTACAAATAGCGAAAATATGTCTGTAATATCAATTAATAGTTATAAATAAATTGATATATATAATCTATTCCTAGTTACGTATTGTGTACTTATTTATAAAAGATCAAACTAGTTGAATAAACAAAAGATTGCATATTCGCCTAGAATCTAAGTATGGTAAAAATCTAGGCAATAGAGAACAATCGTCGATCACAGAATCCTTCAAAATAACCTCTATCATATATTTGTGATACGTTTTAAATTAAACGTACTTTTTTCATGAAAAACATGTCGCACACGTTTTGCCTGTTTTGCAAAAAAAATCCGCTGCCAAAATAATCTCCGTTGCGTATTTAAGTGATACCTCTTGTTCCCTGCCCGTCAAAAGAATATAGATAGGTCTGTGTTGAGCTAGGGGTTAAGGGAGTACCGCGTCTCTGATAGTGGGCGTGGTTTAGGCTTTGTAACTTGTAATTTAATTATTCGTCAAGTTATATTGATCATAATTGTACTTGTTTCCTCTCCCCATCCCTGTCGACAAAGACTTAATGCCAGCATATTTAATTTGGCGACAATTTAAGGTGGAAACGAACTTAAACAGAGGCGGAGCAAATCAAGTGAGTGACACTGCTTCAGTCGTAACCTCTCTCAACGATTAAGCTTTAGAACGATCGACTAAAGACTGGCTCATTGGCACGTTCTTTATCATGTAGATAAAATTAGATAATAATAAAAAGAATATGATATTCAACATGATACTATCACTTAAGTTAAACATTTATTTTAATCCATTTAAAGCTATGTGACATGTTGTACATCAGAAAAGCTATTTTTATTTGAAAATTTAAAAACAATGTGTTTTTGATAAAACAAAAAAAAATAATGCACCAAATCAAGTCTAAAATTTCCCCATTGCTATACGGACAAATG
>NW_026854389.1:0-27682 GCF_026571515.1 Ruditapes philippinarum | reverse complement strand
TTTTCAGACGGGCAGTTTATGTGACAAGATAAAGTTTACTGTATCAGACGCTGGCAGTTTATGTGAACAGATAAAGTTTACTGTATCAGACGGGCAGTCTATGTGACAGATAAAGTTTACTGTACCAGGCGGGCAGTCTTTGTGACAGATAAAGTTTACTGTGCCAGGCGGGCAGTCTTTGTGACAGATAAAGTTTACTGTATCAGACGGGCAGTCTATTGTGACAGATAACGTTTACTGTATCAGACGGGCAGTCTATGTGACAGATAAAGTTTACTGTAATCAGACGGGCAGTCTATGTGACAGATAAAGTTTACTTATCAGACGGGCAGCTTATGTGACAGATAAAGCTTACTGTATCAGACGGGCAGTCTATGTGACAATTAAAGTTTACTGTATCAGACGGGCAGTTTATGTGACAGATAAAGTTTACTGTATCAGACGGGCAGTTTGTATCAGACGGGCAGTCTATGTGACAGATAAAGTTTACTGTATCAGACGGGCAGTTTATGTGACAGATAAAGTTTACTGTATCAGACGGGCAGTCTTTGTGACAGATAAAGTTTACTGTATCAGACGGGCAGTCTATGTGACAGATAACGTTTACTGTATCAGACGGGCAGTCTATGTGACAGATAAAGTTTACTGTATCAGACGGGCAGTCTATATGTGACAGATAAAGTTTACTTATCAGACGGGCAGTTTATGTGACAGATAAAGCTTTACTGTATCAGACGGGCAGTCTATGTGACAATTAAAGTTTACTGTATCAGACGGGCAGTTTATGTGACAGATAAAGTTTACTGTATCAGACGGGCAGTTTGTATCAGACGGGCAGTCTATGTGACAGATAAAGTTTACTGTATCAGACGGGCAGTTTATGTGACAGATAAAGTTTACTGTATCAGGCTGGCAGTTTAATTGACAGATAAAGTTTTACTGTATCAGACGGGCAGTCTATGTGACAGATAAAGTTTACTGTACCAGGCGGGCAGTCTTTTGTGACAGATAAAGTTTACTGTGCCAGGCGGGCAGTCTTTGTGACAGATAAAGTTTACTGTAATCAGACGGGCAGTCTATGTGACAGATAACGTTTACTGTATCAGACGGGCAGTCTATGTGACAGATAAAGTTTACTGTATCAGACGGGCAGTCTATGTGACAAGATAAAGTTTTACTTATCAGACGGGCAGCTTATGTGACAGATAAAGCTTACTGTATCAGACGGGCAGTCTATGTGACAATTAAAGTTTACTGTATCAGACGGGGCAGTTTATGTGACAGATAAAGTTTACTGTATCAGACGGGCAGTTTGTATCAGACGGGCAGTCTATGTGACAGATAAAGTTTACTGTATCAGACGGGCAGTTTATGTGACAGATAAAGTTTACTGTATCAGACGGGCAGTCTTTGTGACAGATAAAGTTTACTGTATCAGACGGGCAGTCTATGTGACAGATAAAGCTTACTGTATCAGACGGGCAGTCTATGTGACAGATAAAGTTTACTGTATCCGGCGGGCAGTCTATATGACAGATAAAGCTTACTGTATCAGGCGGGCAGTCTATGTGACAGATAAAGTTTACTGTATCAGGCGGGCAGTCTATGTGACAGATAAAGCTTACTGTATCAGACGGGCAGTCTATGTGACAGATAAAGTTTACTGTATCAGGCGGGCAGTCTATGTGACAGATAAGTTTACTGTATCAGGCGGGCAGTTTATGTGACAGATAAGTTTACTGTATCAGGCGGGCAGTTTATGTGACAGATAAGTTTACTGTATCAGGCGGGCAGTTTATGTGACAGATAAAGTTTACTGTATCAGGCGGGCAGTCTATGTGACAGATAAAGTTTACTGTATCAGACGGGCAGTCTATGTGACAGATAAAGTTTACTGTATCAGGCGGGCAGTTTATGTGACAGATAAAGTTTACTATATCAGACGGGCAGTCTATGTGACAGATAAAGTTTACTGTATCAGGCGGGCAGTCTATGTGACAGATAAAGTTTACTGTATCAGGCGGGCAGTTTATGTGACAGATAAAGTTTACTGTATCAGGCGGGCAGTCTATGTGACATATAAAGTTTACTGTATCAGACGGGCAGTCTATGTGACAGATAAAGTTTACTGTATCAGGCGGGCAGTCTATGTGACAGATAAAGTTTACTGTATCAGACGGGCAGTCTATGTGACAGATAAAGTTTACTGTATCAGGCGGGCAGTCTATGTGACAGATAAAGTTTACTGTATCAGACGGGCAGTCTATGTGACAGATAAAGTTTACTGTATCAGACGGACAGTTCATGTATTAGATTAAGCTTACTTTATGTATCAGAAGGGCAGTTTTTATGACATTATTAATTTATAAAATAATATGTTTTAATCTTCTTTATATTGGTTGGTTGTTTCATTTATATATGAAAAATAATGCTGCAAAATAACAATTTTTCTGCAAAAGTATGTGTAAGGCCATGCTTTAATATGGAAGAAAACTCGAGTTTGGGTTAAAACTCTAATAGTTTTCATGACTTTCTGTTAATATATATTGGTAAATCTGCAAGAAAAGAATGAATATAATAACGAACTCAATATTTTAGTTTATATTGTTATTTTCCAATGTTTACAGTAAAATATGAATACTACCATTACAACAAAAATAAAAGAAAGTCGCAGTGAGGAAGTATGAAAGTATACCTGAAAATAACAAAAAACTGTTAAAGGGACTCCTCTGAGGTTTTTGACATGAGGGACCGAAAATATTTTTTTCAATGTTTTTGTATAACTAGATTAATGTCTTGACCAATAAGTCATGTACGAAATGTCAGATCATTCGCTCACTCCGTTTCCCAGAAATAAACAATTTTATTGTGCAAATTGGCCCCCAAAAATGTAACACGTTGCAAAACTTTTCACTCAAATCGGCCAAACTTTGCATTAAATCGAGTGTCTATTTGATACCGTGTATATTTAGATATCATCTTTTGCTTGGTTTAAAATTTAAGTGGACCAGTTGAATTAAGAAAGAATTTCGAAATTTATTATTTTAGGCTATTGTACCTCGGTGGGGTTCCTTTAATTAAGAAAACAATTTTTCAAAATATAAATGAAAGGAATGTAAAAATAGACTCAACTTTGATATGAGCAAAAAAATGAAAATACAAGTATTTTATATTAATATCAATACAAATAAAAAAAACCCTTCTACGTTTATTGATATAATTAAGTAATCATTAAGTTTAGCTTTATACTTGCTCTTCATGCTAAAACTTCCCACATTCCCGCACTATTGATTTATTTTAGTAGATTTCTGAATAACCTTGATGGATAATGACAAACTCGATTTTTTGAAACGCGGGAAACTTATACAGTCGACTCCGCTTATAATGAACTTAATGGGACATTTAAATATCTTTCGTTATATCCGGAGTTCGCTAAAAGCGATGTAGCAATGACATGCTTGCTATCGCAACTACTCGGCCCTTTCCGTCAGTCTTCGGGTAAGGACCTCGAACACAATAGTATGAATACACAGAACGGATGCGGCATGCGGTATTTCGGTCTAACCTACGCTAAGAAACTAAGCATGTAAACAAATAGTAATTTAATGCTGGAAGTTGTTGACAAGTTTATTTCAATTTGTTGTAAAAGTCCACCTAAAATAAGCAAACAATACATTATTTCTATATTTATTATTATGGTTGTAAAAACCGAAAGTACAAAAAACCAACCAGTTGATATTTAGTCGGATTTGTTTAAAATTGTACATCAGTGGGCATTTTTAAATTACAAATTGTTGTCAGACATATTTTCAGTCCAAAGTGTACCGAAACAGACTTAACTTTTCTTTTGGATGTCAAATTTATACATTAGTTTTACATTATCGTTTGAAACCACGTGGTAGAACTACTTTCAATCCGAATTGTTTTCGAGGTTAATATAGATAATAGCCAAGGCAGTTCCGAATGGACATGCTTGCGGCCAATTCGCCGTACAACCCCGGTGTAATCGGTAGTTTACGGCAAAGGTAATTTTATGCGGGTCATTTTATTGAACAATATATTATGTACATGTATTTAGTCATGTAGGACTTGTCTATAATGTGTTTACCATTTGTGTTTGTTATTTTTTGGTTAATATTCATTCGTTATAAGTGGAGTCGACTGTATTTGCCAGAAACTATTTTTCTATTTTATGTTTTCAGCATTTACGAGCAATTTCAAAATAATTAATACAGTTATAAGATTGATTTTGCAATGATAAGATATTTCAAAATCCTGAGGCAAGACACGCCTAGGGAATGTGTACTTCGTTAACACACCTATGGAATGTGTACTTCTTTAACACACCTATGGAATGTGTACTTCTTAAACAGCGGTTCCTGCAGCGTTGCTTGCCTTACAATACCAGCGACCAGTGTGATCGACAGGGACGTACTTATTTACAAACAGTGTCGACTGATAAGTCTCGTACAGGGCTTGGACATCGTGCGGTAGACCATGGTTGTTATTCTAAAAACATAAATGTTTTAAATTAATTGATTATTATTATACTTTTCACATTTTGTAAGTGCAGTTGCCTGTATCAATGATAAAATGATAAAATAAACACAACAGTTCTATAAGTAATACGTGAGGTGTATCTTGTAGCTAGCTATGATTAACTGTTACGTGAGGCGTGTGTATCTTGTAGCTAGTTATAATTAACTAGCACGTGAGGTGTATGTATCTTGTAGCTAGTTATAATTAACTAGCACGTGAGGTATATGTGTCTTGTAGCTAGCTATAATTAACTAGCACGTGAGATGTATGTATCTTGTAGCTAGCTATAACATGTATAATTAACTGTTACGTGAGGTGTATATGTCTTGTAGCTAGCTATGTTAAACTAGCACGTGAGATGTTTGTAACTTGTAGCTAGCTATAATTAACTAGCATGTAAGATGTATGTATCTTGTTGCTATAGCTATAGCTAATCAGAACGTGAGGTATATGTGTCATTTAGCTAGCTATAATTAAAAAGCACGTGCGGCGTATGTATTTTCTAGCTAGCTATAATAAGTATGCACGTTAGGCGTGTGTATCTTGTAGCTAGCTATAATAGTAAACTAGCAGGTGAGGTGTATGTATATTGTAGATAGTTATAATTAACTATCACGTGAGGTGTATGTGTCTCGTAGCTAGCTATGTTAAACTAGCACGTGAGATGTTTGTAACTTGTAGCTAGCTATAATTAACTAGCATGTAAGGTGTATGTATCTTGTAGCTATAGCTGTAGCTAATCAGTACGTGAGGTATATGTGTCATTTAGCTAGCTATAATTAAAAAGCACGTGTGGCGTATTTATCTTCTAGCTAACTATAATAAGCATGCACGTTAGGTGTATGTATCTTGTAGCTAGCTATAATTCATGAGCACGTGGGGTGTATGTATCTTGTAGCTATAATTAACTAGTACGTGAGGTGTATGTATCTTGTAGCTATTATTATGATTTTCTAGTATGTTAGGTATAATATATCTTGTAGTTAAAGCTATAATTACGTAGCATGTGAGATGTATGTAAAATAATAAGCAAAGAAGAATATGAAATAAATACTGTGGCGTTTCAAGATGACCATAAATAATAAAGAAGGAAAAAGCATTTTTAGAGGCAGGTAACTCAAACAGTGGGATGATTTTGTACATATATTTTTTAATCATAATTCTCTTTAAAGCTGCATGCCTCCAGATGAGTAAAAATATTTCATTAAAATCGAACTTGATGTCACAGGGTGAGAAAAATGTGCAGCCTGACCGGGACTCGAACCCGAGACCTTCGGAATACCGTTCCGCGGCTCTACCGACTGAGCTATCCGGCCGCTTACACATCTTCTCCCCTAAATAGTGAACAGTTCTGAACCGTGACATACTCCCCTGCTATATTGAAATTCGTCCTCGAATTTCACAGAGTTACAGAGCAATGTAAATTAAACTCTGAGCTATATCAGTCACGGCCCACGTTGGGCGCCAAATGTCACAGGGTGAGAAAAATGTGCAGCCTGACCGGGACTCGAACCCGGGACCCTCGGAATACCGTTCCGCGGCTCTACCGACTGAGCTATCCGGCCGCTTACACATCTTCTCCCCTAAATAGTGAACAGTTCTGAACCGTGACATACTTCACCACAATATTGAAATTCGTCCTCGAATTTCACAGAGTTACAGAGCAATGCTAATTGAACTCTGAGCTATAAGCAGTCACGATTCCCCGTTGGGCGCCAAATGTCACAGGGTGAGAAAAATGTGCAGCCTGACCGGGACTCGAACCCGAGACCTTCGGAATACCGTTCCGCGGCTCTACCGACTGAGCTATCCGGCCGCTTACACATCTTCTCCCCTAAATAGTGAACAGTTCTGAACCGTGACAAACTTGAGAAATATGTTCTAAGATTTTAGGGTAAGTAAAATGATTCAAGATCCAACAATAGTTTACATGTTACATGCGATTAATGACTGATTTTTCAGTATTTACAACTATATTTCTACTGCGTTACTAACGCAGTGAGGGCTATTTATGCATATTCTGACCACTTTTTAGTAATTTACGCGGGTTGTAAGTGACATTGATGATGTGTAACTTGCTTTCTTTTGGTTAATTCACAATATTAAACATTCTAATACATTTTCAATTTTTTCATGAAAATTACCATAAATCTGGAGGCGTGCTGCTTTAACCAAAAGCTAAAATTATGTTTACTAATTTAAATGTTCTTTCTTTGCCTAGTATGTTAGACATGTAGAAACTTTCTAATTGAACTATCTTTGAGATGGCTACCTAACAAATATATCATGATTTGACCTATATTTAAAAAAGAGACCTACTAATTATTCAAATGTTTATATATTTATTTTTTTTATTTATATACAATATGTGCTTTTCTTTAGCTGCAGCAGAATCTGTAGCAAATAGAACTACATTCTGTTAAATAATATTTTCCGTAAGAAACAACAAAACAAAATGCACGTGAAAAATTATGTTAAACCAGCAACATCAAAATTTAAACAAAACTTTTGAAATGATTCAATATTTTACATGAAGTTTCATTCAAGCGCAAACATCTTAAGCTTAAAGATAGCATACACGCATGGTCTGATAGTCCTTCCGACAAATACACACTAGCGATAGTTACACTGAAATTATGTAAAATCAGAAATTTTCGCTGATGTGTTAAATTTTGCTAATTTCGAGAACTGAAGATTTTTTTACACTATGGCAGGCTTCGGACAAAAACTATTGTTTTAGCTGAAGGCGATGCAGTGCACATCTCCAGTTACGGTTATAGATGTTGTCTATTCGACTAATGTGACCATTGTTAGTGTCCGAAATCATACAGAATAATACAGAATCATACAAATCATACAAATCATACAGAATAATACAGAATCATACAACTTAAACTTATGTAAAAATTAAAACCGGAATGGAAATGTTGATTCTTCTCAAAACAATCTGACTTTAAAGCAAAGCAAAAATAATGGCTGACATATCAGGCTCATATATTGAGTAATCTTGAAAAGAGAAAGCAAAATTCGACTAAGCATGACCTATCATGTAATTCTCTGTTTATTAAATCTAAAACGGGCATGTTTATTTCACTTTAATATTGGTTCCTATAAAAATAAATCTGACTCCATAGCAAAGCAACAAAATAATAGCTGAGGAAACATATCAATCTCATATAGAGTACATGTATCAAAAAGAGAAAGCAAAAATTGACTAAGCATGACCTCCTCATGTAATTCTCTGATGATATAAGCTGAAATGGAAATGTTGATTTTGCTAAAATTAAGCCTCTCAAAAAATTGACTTTATAGCAAAGCAAAACATTAATGTCTGAGGAAACGCATCAAGCTAGATCTAATACAGAATTGAAAGAGATAAAGCAAATATTGTTTAAGCATGAGTCATCATGTCACATTACCCATCATGTCACATGACCCACCATGTCACATGACCCATCATGTCACAAGACCTATCATGTCAAATGACCTTTCATGTCACAAGACCTATCATGTCAAATGACCTTTCATGTCACATCACTCATCATGTCACATGACCAATCATGTCACATGATCCATCGTGTCACATGACCCATCATATCACATGACCCATCTATCACACTCTGTTAAAGTGTATATACAACAGTTAAAGCTGGCTTAATCCTAGGCTTACCTGATGTACATGTGACGTCTGTAATTGAGAAGTTGCTTTTTTATAAATTTTCAAGTATACCATTTATCTTTGTACAGAAAAGCTCTAGAAATAAGTTATATTTAAAACAAGTGCTTAAATGTTCTATAACTTGCAATTACGGATAATTTCTACGCGGAAAGCGCTGTCTGTAAAATTGTATGACTTGTATAAGTTAAATTGAAATCACATTAAAAACAATAATAAATAATTTATAATTATGGCTAAGCCAAACAAGTTTGAGAAAATTCCATAGTAAGCAGGACGCAGCCATTTTGAAAATCTTGGACTGGTTCTATATATTTGAGCTATATTTAGATTACATGACGCTTTTGAAAAACCATTTATCAAAAGCGTCTACACAATTCAGACTGTTGCTAGAAGACGCCACAAGTCTTCTAATCTAAGTTACACTTCCGGTAGAAGTATGATGTAGAAAATCATTAAAGAAATGTTACTTATATAATCATTGAAAAGAACTAACGAAGTAACGATGATAAACATAAAAATAATTTTATATACCATTAGCCATTCTGATATTCCATCATGTTCACTGCGGTATACCGTACCCCGGATATTGCTCGATATTATGAGGACTTTCATCCCATTTCGCGACTTTGAACGAGGAAAGAAGGTATGTTTAGTGACGATATTTAGTCATTTTGAATTGGTTTGATATAAATTTTGTAGAAAAACAAATACTTCGATAATTTCTCTAGTTACTGAAACCCCAAAAATGTTGAGAAATAGCTTTGAAATGTAATTAGGAGATACAATTCGTCTCTTTGCTCACGTGATAAATGAGCTCGGATCAGTCAAATTTGATGTTTTTGTGCATATACTTCCTTAAAAGAAAAACTTGAATCGAGTGAAATGTGATAATGATGATAATGTTTATGTTGTAAATGTTCAATCAACAATAGAACCTCAGATAACAGTGCATTTTGAGAATAAATACACATGTCAGTGTACCTAGTATTGCTTTGGAGTTGCCCGCCGGTGTCACGAGTATTGCTTTTTAGTGTAACGAGTATTGCTTATCAATAAAGAGTAAATGCAAGTAGTAAACACAAAGTGTTTACCACATTTAATTTTAAATATTTCTTACTGTGTATACTTATTTACACTATATGTGCAGAATATGCAGAATTCGGAGGTACTTTACTGGAAACATCTGCGAATAATCCAGATTTTCATTCCTGCTCGTGAAAAATCTCAGTTTTCTGTGTTTAAAATGTTTTCGTTGCTATCGAAGGATCAACCTTTCCAGAATTTGTTAATAATTATTGCATATCTTACTTTAATTAGTAAAAAAATGCATCCAAAGTGCATTAATACTGCCTCAAGAACGGTATTGAGCAAGTGTGCCAATATCTAATATCAACCGACTTCCTTCTATGCCAAAATCCATATAAAGGTAATTTTCGGGCATTTTGCACCTGCACTCTAGCAACGGCAGACCGTCTGCACGTGAAATTTTGTTACGCCTTAAACCCCAGTCACACTAGAGCTTACGATTACTTGCGACCACCGGCGACTTGTAAAACTGACGATCATCAGCGATTGTCTGCGACCAAAACCATTTATGCACAGATAAATTTACGTTTGCGAGTATCGTAAGACAAGTCATCATTGACAATCGTACGACAGGTCATAAGTAAACGTACGATGGTCTCAAGATTGCCTGGGATTACTTACGACTACCCGTGTCATAACATGCGATCACCTACAACTTGTCGTACGACCATCACACGATTACTAAAGACTACTTAGGATTATCAGTGACTAGAGGCAATTTGTAAAGACTGTCGTAAGATTGTCGCACTTCGAACGACCATCGTGCGACAGTCTTAAAAGACCTTATAAGATCACTAGCGACCTGTTTGATCGCAAGGAGGTTTTTGTGCAAGCTCAAAAACCTCTTTACGACTGAAATTGGTCGTGGGACCTAAATAAGATAACCTGCGACTGCCAAAGATCACCGATGACCGTCGTAAGACGTTTTAAAGATTGTCCGCAACCAGAGGTCACTGGTGATCGTGAACTGGTCTTCACTGGTCGTAAGCTCTAGTGTGACTGGGGCTTTAGCAATGAGTTACCGCATGACTGACGAGCGGGTACAGCTCAAAAAACCGAATAATGTATTTTGATAAGATTATGATAAAGGGCAGCAGATGCAATTATAAGGTTATGTTCCTTATAACCTTTTACCTCATAAAGGCGTGTTTTTAAAGACTTTACACCACGCCCCTTTTGAGGCCTCAAATAGTGTAAAACATGCGCTATTTAGGCCCCAAATACTGTTTTTTCGTTGAGAAATGTTGTTCAAAAAGAGTGATCACTTTTTCGGCGCCACCTCCATTAAAAAAGGTACAAGGGGTTACACAGGGGGATGTGCCCCCTTCTGTTTGGGGGTTTGAAGTGGGGCGAAGCCCCTCTAATCGTCGAGAAGACTTGGGACTTGTGGGGGGGGGCTAAATGGCCTCAGGTCGATTTAAAGGTAACCGTGTAATCAACGCCGAAAACCTTAGACTTTATCTCAATCAATTGAGAAGTTGGTGCACCTTGAAATCAGTTTTGATGGGGAAAAAACAACGTAGATAGAGATTTTTGGCAATTTTGAGATGCCCCCCCCCCGTTGCCATGGTAACTGGAAATTTAAAATTGAGGCATGCTATTCCACAGGCTATGGTCCAGCTAACATTTTGTGCCCAGTTTGATCAGTATTGAAGCATTTTTTATAGTTTCATAGCAGTTGTAACAATAATTCAATGAAAACAGCCATTTTTTCGCATTATGCTCATGCAGTAAAAGGTTAAGACGATACCGGCATGCTTGGACGCATAAGCCCTTGGGCCAGTATTTTATGAAGTGCGTCGATATGTTTCTTAAGGCAAACTTGCCCTGTAAAAACCTTTTATTAATGTCATCTAAAATATGTCTTTTTTATTCTTGTCCTTTTCAGAGATGGGTCTCCTTGATCAAAGTTTCTTGAGACATGTATTTAAAGTTTTTTTATCGTCCAATTTTGATGGTTCTACCCTGCTTCCGACCCTGCACATACTTTATTTCATCCATAGAGTGATTTTCAATCAAATGGGAAATTAAATCTCTGTATTTGCCCGTAGGAAAAAAGAACAGTATAACACTGAAAATGCATTGTTGAATCTGAAATATTTGAATAAATATCATATAAACAGTACATTATCAGAAAAATGAAATTGAATCGATAAACAGACGTGAAAATTAGACAAAAATATCGATTTTCCATACTAATGTGCTCATTCTGTTTTGCAATACTCTGTACACTAAAGTTGGGCTATTTTGCAATACTCTGTACACTTAAAATCAATACTCGGTACACTTTCTTGTATCTTTTTTGGCCTGTATCTTTTGTACTTTCACACTTTTTGCCTGAAATTTTGGACAAGGCATACTTGGATGTGAATAAAAAATTGCTCAATTCAATTTTTTTTATATTGTTAATATAATAATTTCTAACGATTCTACAGTATCGCGGTCAGTATTTTCTAGTGAGCAGCGGATCGTTTAGGGGTAGTTTAATCAATTTTACAAATACCTGTAATACTTTTACGTCTTTTAGAGCTACAAAAATACCTCTAGATATATAAAACCCGTTGAGATAAATGAAATAGCCATAAGTTTGGAAAATATCGTCGCTGAACTTACCTTTGTTCCCCGTTCAAAGTCGCGAAATGGGATGAAAGTCCTCATAATATCGAGCAATATCCGGGGTACGGTATACCGCAGTGATGTTTAAATAACATGACAGCAACAACTCTTGTTTAGAGAGTAACAAAAATGGCGGGAAAAATATAAGCATACTATAATACTAACCGCTTTCGGAATAAAGTCCCATTGTATGTTTGGAGCAGGATATCCAGTTACTTGACATTGTATAGCAAAACTTGAAGATACCGGTGGTTTAATTATGTTGACAACGGGCTTCTCTACGAGGAAAATCAGAAAAGAAATATCCAGAATAGAATTAGTTCAATCTTTTATGTTAATCTGGTAACATTAAAGGGACTCCATTGAGGTTTTTTGTCATGATGGGATTGAAATTATTTTTTCAGATAAATGTACCATTTGATGTAGGGTTAGACCACTAATCTTTGTGCAAAATGTCAGCTCATTCGCGCACTCGGGCAAAGAAAAGCATAAAAATACGCTTTTCAATTTCTTTCGAAGTATATTTCTTAACTATTTTTGCATATTTTTCTGTTTAAAGTGTCCCAGCTCATTTATGTAAGGAATTCAAATGTTATGTTTTTAGGCTTTTAAACCTCAGTGGAGTCCCTTTAATACAGCTATGTTTACGAAACAGTCATGTATAACTTAAAGGAGAAAAAGACTATAGAGGAGTGTGTGTAAAAAAATGAAAAATGAAAAACAAGATAAAAAAGTATGTCTTACAAACAGATAGTAAGTGTAACAAATAACTATAAAATTAGGTCTCATAAAAAAAGAACAAGCTATATAAAGTGTGTCTCACAAAGAGGACAAAGTTCCAGTGTATTTTACAAATAGAAGAACATCTCATAAAAAGAAGAACGATCTATGTAGAAAGTGTATTTAACCCAAAGTGAATAATAGATGATAAAGACTCGCAAAAAGAAAACATGACGGTTACTTTAAAGCTGCATGCCTCCAGATGAGCCAAAATATTTCAAAAAATTAAACTTGGGAAAAATGTACTAAGAGTTTTTAAGAAAATTAGAAATATTAGTTCAAGTGATAATTTATATATTGTATGCAATTTAGGACTGATTTTTGCAATATTTATAACCATTTTTCTACTGCGTTACTAACGCAGTTGGGGCTATTTTCGCATTTTTGATCTCCTTTTTGGTAATTTGCGTGGATTATAAGAGTCGATTTTTGTTCATTTTAAAATATTTTACTTTTAAATAAATTTTCAAAATTTCCATGAAAATTAGGATTAATCTGGAGACGTGTTGCTTTAAAGTTGAACTATAGATGGATCTTTGAAGTTATATTTAACAGTATGTATATCATTTTTGTTTTAAGTTGTATAGTACCGGCAAGTATTCCAATAAAATGAGATTGTTCTGTTGTATATCCGTTGACTGTCGCCGCACACGTGTACGTTCCGAATGTTGACTCTGTCAAGTTTTTAATATGTAGAATATCTATACCTGACCCACCTCCCGTTTGTCCAGATATAAGCTGCTCGGTTACACCGGCCGGTAGGGACGATGTCTGTAATATTCAAAGTATATTGACTTAATTTCAACTGTATTTCTCGAGCATATACAGGTATCGTTATATTTTAAGCTCTCGACCCGTGATAGTGAAAGTTAAATATAATATACTTATAAAAGAAATATTGAGAAATATTGGTTCATTAAATGAAATAAAATGCATATTTTCGAATTCATCGTATTTTTACTGTAAAAAATATTTTTCACTGCAGTGAAACATATTTTCCGTTTTTTTAATGGTGTGTTGCCGGACTACTTTCTTCTAAGTTCAGCCAATACAAAAATTGTAAAGGGATGTATTTTTAATTGTAATGCCAAAAAAAAAGAGAAGCATTTTTTATATACTTATAAATGAAATATTGAGAAATATTAATGAAATGAAATGCGTATTTTCAGTTTTCCCGTAATTTCACATTAAAAAGATATTTTTCACTGCAGTGAAACATATTTTACGTATTTTCACTGGTGTCTTGTCGGACTACTTTCTTCTAAATTCAGCCAATACACTTCTAAATTCAGCCAATACACAAAATGTTAAAACGGGTGGTCTTTCAAATTGTTGTGTCAAAAAGAGAAGTATGTATTTAATCAACAGAAAATTTAAGTTTTTTTCTCTTAAACACAGGACTTTTCTTCATCTTGTGGTATGAAAATTATTATATTTCACTCGTAAGTACCGCCACTCATGAAATATATATTTTCATACCACTCGATGAAAATAAATCCTGTATCAATAGAAAAAAATACCCTCTATTTAAATCAGCCTCAATTTATTTCATTTGTCCACCCCACTATCATTCATTCATTCG
This sequence comes from Ruditapes philippinarum, assembly GCF_026571515.1. Classification (NCBI taxonomy): domain Eukaryota; kingdom Metazoa; phylum Mollusca; class Bivalvia; order Venerida; family Veneridae; genus Ruditapes; species Ruditapes philippinarum. Next base: position 13,400 of record NW_026854389.1, on the reverse strand, counting down.
TTCGTTCGTTCGTTCGTTCGTACGTACGTACGTACGTACGTACGTACGTACGTTCGTTCGTTCGTACGTACGTACGTACATACATACATACGTACATACATACCATACCATACATACCATACATACCATACATACATACATACATACATACATACATACATACATACATTCATTCATTCATTCATTCAATCAATTAACCATTCATTGCAATTTAGGATTTACTTATAAAGGCTGATGACGGAATTATCTGTAATTGTGTTCTAGAGAATTCAGATATATAAATTATATACTAGTACATAAATATATGATATATAATTTCCTAACTAGATGTGCTGTTACTATATTCAACGGCTACAAAACATGTAGACTATTACTAGAATTTTGGATCTTCTTATCTGTGCTAAAATCTAAATACATTTTTCTCAGGTTTGATTTTTTTTGAAATATTTGTTTTGTTCATCTTGAGGTGTGCAGCGTTAACTCATAAAATAACTTACCCCGTTAAATTTCCATGTATACGTGTCAGCAACTGGTGTTTGTTGACGCAGGCGATTTTGTGTTTCTTTCAGGAAGGATCTTTTCCGGTCCATAATTTGCACAGATAGTGGAGGCGCTGTTGTTTGTTTGTTCGTCGTCGTTGTTTCGTTGCTGCAGGCATGTTGTTTGGTTTTGTTGGCGAATGACATGCGTGGGAGAGACTCCGTATAAATAACACGGGCTCAATATGTGAATATCGTAAATATTTGATGTGTTTTCATGGACAAAAGCAAGTGTAACCCGTTTTAATTTAAAATAGGGGTTATGAGAGAACTCATATTTATTTGAATTTAGTTGATGTCTTTATATTCAGTAACATGTTCTATTCACGTATGTTTATTTCTATATTATTATTGTTAGTAGTAATTAAGAAGTAAGTTAGTAAGTAATAGTAAGTAAAGTAAAATTAAAGTAAAGTAAAATAAAGAGAAGTGAAGTGAAGTGAAGTGAAGTGAAGTGAAGTGAAGTGAAGAGAAGTGAAGTGAAGTGAAGTAAAGAGAAGTGAAGTGAAGTAAAGTGAAGTAAAGTGAAGTAAAGAGAAGTGAAGTGAAGTAAAGAGAAGTGAAGTAAAGAAAAGTGAAGTGAAGTGAAGAGAAGTGAAGTGAAGTAAAGAGAAGTGAAGTGAAGTGAAGTGAAGTGAAGAGAAGTGAAGTGAAGTGAAGTAAAGAGAAGTGAAGTAAAGAGAAGTGAAGTGAAGTGAAGTGAAGGAAGTGAAGTAAAGTTGAAGTGAAGTGAAGTAAGAGAAGTTGAAGTGAAGTAAAGGGAAGTGAAGTGAAAAATGAAGAGAAGTGAAGTAAAGAGAAGTTAAGTGAAGTGAAGTGAATAGAAGAGAAATGAAGTAAAAAAAGCAGCAAAGTAAAGTTAAGTAACGTAAAGTGAAGTAAAGTAAACTAACTAAATATTATAAGAGTGAAATTGTGTTATGTGAATAATAACTGTTGATTGAACGGTCATTTTTGAAATAAAAAAAAAAAGAAATCATACAAACCTAAAAAAGCCAAAACTAAAAATGAAAAAAAAAACAACAACTGATACATACGATTCCAATTGTCACAGGCAGCATAATTACAGAGGTCGGTGTGATCGCAGCAAACAACGCACGAAGAATGGAACGCATTTTTCAATGCTTTACATTGCTGAAGATAGGACAAAAAGTTGCATCTTAACCAATGCACCAAAAATCAAAATGAACGCCCGTTGTATAACGGCGAGCTCGAGTAAAGTATACATTAATCTGAGTTAAAGAATACAATAATTTGAGTTAAAGAATACAATAATTTAAGCTAAAGTATACACTAATTTCAGTTAAAGAATACAATAATTTGAGTTAAAGTGTACACTAATTTGAGTTAAAGAATACAATAATTTGATTTAAAGAATACAATAATTTGAGTTAAAGTATACATTAATTTGATTTAAAGAATACAATAATTTGAGTAAAAGTATACATTAATTTGAGTTAAAGTATACAATTTCGCCTAAGATTCTTATTGGGTTAAAGAGACTTGAACTTAACTGTAACTTAATAAAGCGTTCTCATAAGTTAGAAATATAAGTTAGAAGGGCAATTAACATATAACAATCCCCAGTTAATTTTTTAAAAAATTAGGGACAAAAATAATTTCAAAAACCACAAAAAATATAATGTTTTCATTTTTACCTTTCCCCTTTTTAAAAAAATGTTTCTAACTAATGTAAAAAGGCTAAAATTCTTTTATGAATTTAACCACATGGGCACACTATAAACATTAACAACGTAAAAATAAAAAAAATGTTTTCCTGTCTAAAAAACTTTTTTCCCCCCCGAATGATGTAACCATTTACGTCGTTCCCCCTTACATGACTAAATTTAAACCACTTTTCCAGACTTCCCTTGGGCCACGTTCAGACAAATAACAACGTTTCCAGAAAACTTTGCCCGTTCCCAGACTAACTTAACAACTTACCAAGATAAACTAAAGCACGTAACCGGACTAACTTAATCAAGCCACCAGACTAATTCAACCACGTTGACCAGACTAACTTAAACAATTTACCAGTCTAACTTAACCACGGTTTACAGACTTACTTAACCCTATCACCAAATTAAATTCAACCACATTGCCAGACAATTCAACCCACTTACCGACTAACTTAGCCTTTACCAGTTGTAATAAACCACATTACATACTAACTTAACACGTTTACAAGCCTAACAAACCACTTACCGAACATAACCAATTACCTTCTAACTTACCCGCTTATGGACTTATACTTATTTAACCCACGTTACTATTACTTACTTAACCCCGTTCCAGATTAACTTAACCCACTTAAGAAGAAGCGTGTTTGTTAAACCAAATGCCCCCGGCTCCGATTCTTGTCAGTAGCAATATTTCAAAAAATGATTATCCATTACTCAGTTACGGCAAAACATTGCCAAAAAAATTGTAAACACAAAATATAGCTTGACAGAGTCATGGTATTTTTTGTAAAATATATAATTCCAAAGTCATTACTATGACTTGTTGAAGTATAAATATTCAACTTATCAAATATTTTATAAATGTAAGAAATCTATACTTGGGCCCTTTGACCTGGACCCACTGAACCTATAGGAAATCATGCAAGTTATCTTCCTACCTAATATGAAATACCCTGTCAATAAATAAAGGCATTGGCAAAAATGTTAAAAAATCATTTTGACATTGATACCTTGTCAAACTAAACTCCATCCAAAAGAAGAATACCCTGCAAGTTATCTTCCAACCCAAATATGAAATAAATCTGTCAATAAATGTAAAGGCTGTATGGCAAAAGTGAAAAATCTATTTTTAGCACTTTGTGACCTTGACCCAATGACCCTAACTCCTCCCAAAGTAAGAATAACATGCAAGTTATCTTCCTACCAAATATGAAAATATCATCTGTCAATAAATAAAGGCCTGTACGGGCAAAAAGTGTAAAAATCTATTTTATAGCACTAGTGACCTTTGCCCACTGATCCCTAACTCAATCAAAAGGAATTACATGCAGTTATCTTCCTACCAAATATGAAATTATATCTATCAATAAATAAAGGCTGTATGAGCAAAAAGTGTAAAAATCTTTTTTTTAGCACTAGTGACCTTGACCCAACTGACCACTAACTCTATCAAATTTTATGTTCCTATCAATTATAAATGACATCTGTCTATAGAATATGGTTAATACACCTGTTAAAAATGTAAAAATCTATTTTTAACATTAGTGACCTTGACATTGGTGACACTGATCTTGACCCAAATGATCCCTTACTATACCCAAAGAAGGAGGACCTCCCTTGGCATGTTTGTATTAAATATGAAAGACATCAACCAAAAAATAAAGGCTGTATGAGCAAAAATTAGAGGACCATTAAAGGTATATACCTACCAAATATGAAAGATATCATTAAATAAATTAAGCAATTAAGAGAAATTTACGATAAATCCAACTTGCCGGAATAGGGTTTAACAGACAAGGCCTATTTTAAAGTGAAAAAAAGAAATAACTGGGATATGGATGACACATTATATAACCCTTGGCAAATCATGCACTTTGTTTAATAAGTTAGTGTTGAAAATTATGAGCCATTAGTGATAGATAGAACTTTAGATATTTCAACTTGCCGTTTTAGGTTAACCATTATTCATTTTCTAAGTGCTGAAAAGGGCAATAACTTTAAATATGGAAGCCATAGTTATGTAACTTACCAGATCATGTACTTTGTATTGATTAGTAAGTGTGCTAAACTAAGAAGCCATTGGAACAGGTAGAACTTAAGAAAAATCCAACTTGCCGTTCTAGGTTAACCTCGTACGGACAGACGGACGGACGGACAGACGGACGGACGGACGGTTCAATTACTATATGCCCGGGGGCATAAAAAAGCAAAACAAGTTGTGAAACACGTACACAGAAAACGTTATTAACTGAATTATAATTTTACATATTTTAGACTCTGCCAGTTGGTAGGACTCTGGAGTATCAAATCAGTAAGGCATGACAAATAAAGTCCCTAGGATGACCGATAACCAAATTCGGATCATAAATATTTTGACAACTAACAAAAGTGACGTAATCTGATGTAATGTTATAACTATTACATATCACAGCCAACTTCTCACTTCCCCTCGGAGCGTGCACGTCGCTGAGAAGGCACAGGGCATCGGCAGATGATTGAAGGATTGTGTAACGTTTAAGGCGGTAAATTCGCATGTTTTCTTCTACTCGGGGTAACGTTTAAGGCGGCACGACCTAGATAGACTTCATGAAGTTAGCTGCCGGTGTCCTGACTAATGCCGAGGGGAGTGGCCCTACAAAAAAGTCGCTTGGGTCGACGAGGATGGTGTGTTAGGGTGCGTGAGACCCTAGCACGGTTAGACGGCTTGAAAGACAGGCCTATAGCTGGCACAAACAGCCCTTTTCAGGACTAACCACCTTTCCTATTGTCACAGGTTACTGTACATTTAGGTTCTCATTGACCGCCGTACAGTGAGCTACTTTTGGCTCAAAATTCATATCTTTGGCTAATACTCCGTGGAAATTGCATGGAGGTAAATTATCACCACTTTGTGCTTCAAAGTTAACTCTTTAAGGACATGACTGGTGACATGTCCGGGGTCCGTACTTGACAGCGCAAGCTGCATTTTGTGCCCTTACGGGCGGATGGACCCTCATTAAGCATTAACAACATACATATCACAGCCAAGTGCAGCTTGTATATACAGCATATGCACCCGGTTAATTAATATGTTACGGCCCAGTAGCGCTTATATATACACATCTATTTATTTATGAAATAAGTTACTGGGAAAAGGTCTTTATTTTTATAATAATAAGGATTGATTTGTCTGTTGCGAATCTAAAGTTATAAAAATCATTGCCACATGGTTTTAATTCTTTCCGGAATATTTATAAAATTATATCCTTCACTGGTTTTTTGAAAGATTTTTATACGGCATAATGAAAAAGAATCAGTAAGTAATGACAGAATGCATTTTGCTATTCTATTAAAGCTTGAAAATAAATCATTAAAATACATTGGCAATCTTATTTTCATGTTTGTCACAAATACGCCGGAATTTTCTAAATGACATAAAATAACACAGAAAATTAGAAAATGACCATTTAAATTTATAATAGGTAATTTCAGTGTGTATGGGTGTTTATAAAATATTAAATTTTGATTTAGTTACTAGCCTTTTATCCTTATTATTAAAGAAAATCTAGATCTTAATAAATTAAATATATTTACTTTGAAATTTCGCTGTTTCACTCCGTAGCGAGAATTAATCTCAATCTTTGTTTTCGTATTTTTTTGATATTGAATTTATGTATGCATTAGTAAATATTTACATGTTATAATCATAATCGAACGATCAGTATTAATTTTACGCATTGAACTTTTTAATAAGCTAAATGCATGGTATTATCCCCATTTACGTCACATCCGGTAAGGGAAGTATCTCTTCTCTGACTGTTATCGCTTAAATGAAAGGGTCAATATATTGTGCACTGATATGCGTTTTTGTCTTTCATTTAAAAGGCCCATTATGCCTCATAAATGTTTTTTTTATAACTTTCATTTTCCAAAATCTTTTTATTATTTGTGTCCTCTTTTAGTTTCCACACAGTTATTCAGTGGTTAATTACGTGAACCATCTTTTGCTTCTATTCTATGGCAATTAGTAAAAATACATTGATTAAGCATTTTGTAAGGAAGACAAAATACTTCTTTGTTTGCATTTTGCTACTTTAGAACAGACAATTTCACATTCAGCACTACTTTCTTCGGATAATAAGTATCTTAAATCAAGTAGTTGCTATAAAACAGTTTTTTAAACGTTGTATAAACGTAAAGGGGGAAAATATTCATTTCTGTGACTATATGTGTCTTTAACCAAAGTTGTTTCCTGAATATTGTTATAAATTTTATCGATATCAAAAATATTCTTTTGTGCCAAAACCTACAATTACAGTTTGAATAAACCAACTCTGTTATGTCCATTAATTTCAATATGAAATAAGGCAATTTTTGTTATTGAATTTAATTTCGTATTTAATACTTACCAAGGTCCCCATACATCCAAAGTCATACAGAATGTTGTAAGTGATACTGTGTGAGCTTATTCCCTTGTGTACATAACAAAACTGAAAAAAAAAATGAAATGAAAAATACCTGATCAATTCAGATTTCAGTCTTAATCATAAGTATTAAAATGATGTTAAAAAAATCATTTGTCACCTAAGTAAAGTAATCGTTTGAAAAAAGTAAAATTGTGTAAAGAGAAAATTAAAATAAAATAATTTGAGTAAAATACGCATGCGTCAAAATAACAAAATCTTATGTAAGTTAAAACAATGTGTCTTAAAGCAGCACGCCTCCAGATTCATGTTAATTTTAATGAAAATTTTAGAAATATATTTGAATGTAACATATTGTGAGGTGAACAAAAATAGCAATTGTCATTGTGCAAATCGGCGCTTACAAACCAAGAAAATTACCAAAAAGTCGTCAACATATGCAAAAACTGCCCTTACTTCGTTAATAAAGCTTCAGTCACACTACACCGCATAGCGTTAACGGACGCCAAACGCAAAGAAAAATGTGGCTGAAAGTTATCCGGTGATGAAAAGCATTTCCCGCTGCTGCTCGGTGCTTTCATGATCGCTGTACGGGGCGCATAGAACGTACAAAACGCACAATGACCGAACGATCAACGCACATATACCGGATGAACGACGTTACAAGGTAAACGGACTTCACCGTACTAGTAACGGATTTGTACCGCACAAAACGTACACGCAGCCATGAAGAACTGACAAAACGTTCTTTTGAACCGTCGACGAGCGTATTTTTCTACCGGTCACGTGACTGACAAAACTGGTATACGATATTTTTTTGTATAAACCAAACAGGTGGTGCCAATGAGGCGAACGGTCGATGGGTATGCTGCATGGGTACTCATCAGGACTTGGAAACCGTTAGCGAGGATGCCGAAAGCATTTTCAACCACTCTTCGAGCCCTTGACAGCCTGTAGTTAAAAATCCTTTCATCGTGGACAAGGCTCTTGCCCGGTATTCTTCTGCATATAGGTCTTCCAGGCCAAAGGCACGTCGTCCCTGAAAATAGACAATTAATATATTACATGCATTTACGATTACAATACACAATTTAAAGAAATCAGGTCTATTATAGTATGTTCATTTATTTTATTTCCTCGAATTTTTTTCCTTACAAATATAGAAAAATGCACATCCTGCAAAAAAATGTCGTGTGGCAGGGTTCGGGTCCGCAGGTCAATTCCCTGTCCTCACTTGCAGCTTTAAGTCGGACTCGTTCCACAATGAGCCTCAGATGCAGAGCATCGTGCTGTCGGCCCAATGAACTTGTAGTCGTAGTCAACGAGGCCAGCAGGACAATGGAGTAGTACTTCTTACAGTGAAATATGTAGACCCGGAACTAGCGTGGACACTAACAGCAATATGCTTGCCATCCAACGCACCCAAAGTGTGAGGAAAGTTCCATTTTTCCAAAAGAACCATCTGAAAATGCGTTTTCAGTCAGCACTGTTGTTGGGCAAAGGCATGACCTCGGCCACATACTCGTCCTTAAATTGCTCTGCACACCTTGAAAATGTAAATAAAAATGCGATTTAAAAGTAGAAATAATCATGTAAGCAACTTATTGATATTTTAAAAAGACCAGAAATTATATACATGTAATTGTTCGAGTTATCATTAAGAATCATGGGAAAATAAAAATATTTACTTCTCGCACGATGACAGAGATGGTGTTGTGAGGTATCCTCCAGGCAAACCGCATGTTGGAATACTTTGACCCTGACGCAAGATGTGAAACGGCTAACTTCATTCCAGCATAAAGAGGGGTTCTGTATGTGGTATATTGTTTTGTTATTCTGGGACCCACTCCGGAATCTCATCAAACATCTCAGGAGGCATCCTCATGAAGTTCGTATATGACCGCTGGTCTTCTCTCCGCAGCTCCATCATGAGTTGATCGTAGAGACCAAACATTCGACGTTTCTCAGGACCCAGCCAAGCCTTTGACCATCACCTCCGCAGTCGCCTCCTTCTGCTTCTATTTTCATAAGCGACAATATATACATTTGCATCCAACAGGTCAATACGTGCCTGGATCACGGTCGCTTGATACTGCAGGCGGGCTCTAACGCGACACTCCATGATATGTGGATCATTAACCCAAACTATCAAAGTTTCAGAAGGTCCTTACACTTGAAATGCAGGAAAATATATATCGACAGTTATAACAAGGGGAAACCTCGTTTATTCATCATCAGTTTTGTGCGGTGGACATCGATTCATGTCTGTTATTTATCAGTTCTTATACGTCCCCTTGTTCGTTATCGTCCGTTTAACATACGTTACATCCGCTGCATGCCCGTTAGTAGTCCGGCCGTGAATCAGGTCCACCGGACAAGAACGGACTTCGAACCGGACAAGTACAGAATAAGGAACGTAACGAGTAACGAACAAAACGCATATCAGCGCATGGTTACCGTACATCTGACGGACAACTTTATCCGGATGTGTACGTTCCAAATTTTGAACATGTTCAGAACTTTCCATCGAATGGAACGAACACCGCCGGACACCGCCGGACAAGAAGCGCAAACGCCACATGATAAACGGAAAAGAAACGCATGCGAACGGACATGGACGTATTGAAAATTTTGTTATACGTTGGACGTCCGTTAACGCTATACGGTGTAGTGTGACCGGAGCATAACGCAGTGAAAATATGGTGATAAAATACTGCAAAATCAGTCTTAAACCACACATAACATGTAAAATATTAAGTGGATCTTGAATGTTTTCCAGGGAGGGCCGACCGCTAATGTTGTAAGAACTTGGGTCCAACCCGTTTGCTTTTGCTGTTTAGAATACATATGAAATTTGTATCTGTATTGTATATACATGTATATAGCAATAAAATATTATTAAACTATAGAATGTTTTTACCTTTCTTTTAACTGCAGTACATTTTTCTCAATATTGATTTTCTTGAAATATTTTTGCTTATCTGGAGGTGTGCAGCTTTAATAGTAATATAACTAAATTTTAATGATTGTTGATTATATTGTTAAATAATTTTGTGTTATAATTTCAAAATATTTCTGATAGTTTGTCATGATAACAAAATATTTTGACAGTTAAACGTGTCATGATAACAAAATATTTTTTGACAGTTAAACGTGCCATGATAACAACATATTTTTGATAGTTAAGCATGTCATGATAACAAAATATTTTTGATACTTAAACGTGTCATAATAGCAAAATGTAGGTGATAGTTAAATAAATTACATAACACGATTTCAAATATCAACATTGTATTGTAAATAATGTATGTTTTGTAATCTGTGTCTATGAAATAAAAGAAATGTTCTGTTCTGTTCTGTTCTGTAATAATAAGGATGACTGTCAAACAAAAGACAAACTACAAAGATATAACATTATCATGCGTTTGTAGAAGTACCAGGAATAGTGTAGTGTGAGACATATGATCACAAATGTCACGTGACCTTGATGTCAATTTTCAGTCGCATTTATCACACGTGTGACAATCGTGATCCGTGCCAAATGTACTCCTTCAAAGCTATCAACCTCCTACGCAGTGATCTCCCCTTAAAGGATTAGATCCATCACAACATTTCGTCAAGATTATTGACGATATGAATTTTTTCAATTTTTATATTTATTTTAAAAAGTAGACACGGTTTTGCTAATGTTTCAAGACCAATAGGTGTTAGATGTGAACTAAAATAAAAAATAATTTTGGAAACATAAATATTATGAAAAAAAAATTAAAACAATTTAATGCCGCATCGTTTATTTCCAAAACAATGACCCCTCTCGAAAGAGAAATCATTCAAGTAATTATTAATTTCGACTATACGCTTTACAAAAATTATTTTTTTAATAATATCGACATATTTGAGACCAGAGCTCAAGTTTTAATGTCGCTGTTTATTACAGATAAAACAATTTTTTCAACGATTTCATTGGCGTTAACGCCATTTTTACACAATCATGTGATAAGACCATCATCACGTGATTTGTGTGAAGCCGTAGCTTAACCGGTGCGCGGTGTTTGCAAAGCTATAAGGTAAGTAATAGAAAGAGCACCGGAACACGAGGTTATCTGATTTGTACGAGGGGGCGTAGCCCCCCGAGTATTTATCAGATTACCGAGTGTTTTGGTGTTCTTTCTCTTTTGTATCATAGTCAAACATAAAAACACGTTCCCTGTTGTTACAATATGAAACCCCGGCAAAAATGAACCAATGAACGAGCATCTAAATATGACATTTCTGTCGATTTCACTTTCACTGCCGTCACAATATGTAAATCCCAGCAAAAATGAGCCAATCAATGGGCATGCTCTGGAGTGCGGGTAACTAATACCCGCACTCCAGTTAACGCACTGTGCATGTATATGTATACTATTTTACCCTGACACATTTTCAACAGAAAGGTCTCCAAACTATGATACAATGAATCTTATGATTTGACGATACATTTATATTATGGCACGCTATATTTGCTATTGTACAAGAAACGATCCTTATTTTTTTATATACTCGTATTTTGTTTTGTACCCACCTCATCCTTACCACATTCTCTTATTTGTTGACAATCTTTTGGATCGTGCACAGCTGCACAGGACAGACATCTTAGATTTGTTCCTGGATCTAAAAAAAGTACCTATCATTTCTTGTCTATAATTCACTATTTTAATTTTGTGTCTGTCCAATATGTTTTTTCTCTGTGTATCAGCCCAAATAAAAACGTACGGTGCATAATTACTGAAAAATACTCGACATTACTGAGAAATACTCTAATATAGGGTTGGACATTACTTAGAAATACTCGGATATATATGGTTAAATATTATTTAAAAATATCGGATACATGAAACATCATTGAAGAATACTCTGGTATAGGGAAACAAAATAAAATTGACATTATGAGGGATTTCGTGCCTTAACTTAAAACAAAGACAGAGACAATTTTATTGTTTCTAGTAAATTTGATATCAAAGAACCAAATCAATATACTCTAAATATAAACTCTTATTATAAATTCAGCGAGTATTAATTGATAAACATGGTTTAGAATAAAGTAAATTATCTTACGTGAGGTGCAAAGATCTTTGTTACAACCATCCGCTTTATCACAACACTGTGTACATATATGAAAATCACCATTCGATGCACGTGTCATTTTTCCACGTGCCTGTATTTCATTTGATCCAATTAGGGCAGATGAATCATTAAACGTGTTTCTTCTGCCAACAGGAATGACAGAAGTCTGGCTTCCGAGGCAGACCTATAAATGGTTAATATTGAATCACTACTTATTCATTCGCTCATATGGCTCACACTTAAGTGATAAACTTACGACGTAATTTACGAAGTACAACATTATAACGCATCAGTTCTGAGGACCCCGTATAGCATCTTATCTAGTCGACCAGTTAATGATTATCCCAACCGACAAGACTTCGACTATTATTTCCCGTGGCATAAACCTGGCACACATGTCATGGTTCACTGCAGAGCCCCTTGTGGCTGAGGGATTGACTTTCAGGGTTGAAACACCATTCTTGCAGCCAATGTTTATCCCTGCGTGATCTAAATTGGTTTTAATGACTGAAGTCTATGCATATCTTCGCCCCAGCAGTTGAGGTGATTTTGAACTCTGGTGTACACCCGCAGTTAGACAAGATAAACTTTTCTGTTTCGACGCCATATGACCTGCTATAGTAAATTGTGTTGGTGCCAAAGAAAACCAAACAAAACAAGCAAACATTGAAGGGCCACTATCTTCATCTACAACACAATAATTATCCTGTGACCCATTTGGTTCGAGGGGAACTAGAAAGTGATCTGGCATTTAAGATATATAAAAACAACATATATATACATGTTTTATACTTTTATCAGTATGACCTACAAAATAGAAACTCAAGTCACCTTAAAGGGATTCTCAGTCAAATTAATGACAAAAATATTAAAATGATCTAACGAACTAAAATCATCACGCTAAATGGCATTTTTAAAATCCCAGCATGAACTTCTGTGTTGAATTTTATATATTTTGAGTTTAAAGAGTATATATATTCATATTATGTTGAACGAAATTTAGATGTCTACAGAATCATCGACTAGTTTTAAAACAAGTTTTGTGACTTGAATAAACCCTGGAAGTTACAATAACAGATATTGTGGATATTGTATGATTGACACATGTTTAGGTAATTCATTTGGCATGTTCTTTAATGTTTCCAAAGTTCACTGTGGCAACTACTGTGAAATCTAACCTGACATACGTGGGTCAGGTTAGAAAACCATCATTTAATACTTTATAATGAGAAAAGATTTGTTCCCCTGGCTGCCTAGTATATTCATTTTGAGGACATTTACAGAAAAATGAATGCAAAATTCAAAACTAAGAAATGAAAGTTTTGCCTGTGTCTCCCTTTAAGTACAGAAAGTACACCTGATTTTAAAGCAGTATGGTTCATGGTAATTTTTAAAATGTATAAAATGTAAAATATTGTCTAATAAACCAAGAAAGTTATTTACACATTGTAAATGGCACGTACAATCTACGACAATTACCACCAAATAGTTAAGAATATGCAAACTAAGCCCTTACTGCGTTACTCACGCCGAAGACATATTGCTAACTAGAAAAATGCATCAGCAAAACCACCCATCTCGTAAACATGCATGGCCAAATAAACCGGAAGTAGAACACCACAAAACATCTGGGTATCATTCTTTTCAAATGACTGCTCTTGATTTTTTTA